>NC_052157.1:95285224-95437126 GCF_902713615.1 Scyliorhinus canicula
GTGGATAGCAACAAGCTTTTTCCAAGAGTGGGGGTGTCAATTGCAAGGGGTCACGTTTTCAAGGTGAGAGGGGGAAAGTTTAAGGGAGATGTGCGTGGAAAGTTTTTTATGCAGAGGGTGGTGGGTGCCTGGAACGGTTTGCCAGCGGAGGTGATAGAGGCGGGCACGATAGCATCATTTAAGATTCATCTGGACAGATATATGAATGGGCGGGAAACAGAGGGAAGTAGCTCCTTGGAAAATAGGCGTGAGGTTTAGATAAAGGATCTGGATCGGCGCAGGCTGGGAGGGCCGAAAGGCCTGTTCCTGTACTGTAATTTTCTTTGATTCTTGTTTTTGTATAGAAAGGACTGGCAAACGGGCAAATGGGGCGGGGTTGCATTGTTAGTAAGGAATTAAGTTAAATCGATAGCAAGGAGAAATGTAGAATCAGAAGGCATAGAATATCTGTGGGTAGGGTTGAGGAATCGCAAAGGTAAAAAGACCCTGATGGGAGTTATGTACAGGCCCCTAGCAGTATAATATGTCAGGAGATGAAAAAGGCATGTAAAAAAGGCAATATCACAATTATCGTGAGCGATTTAAATATGCACGTGCACACTGGGAAAATCAGGTTAATAGTGGATCCCAATAAAAGGAATTTGTGGAATGTCTAAGAGAAGGGTTTTTGGAGCAGTTTGTGGCAGAACCTACTAGGGAATAGACAATTCTAGATTTGGTGATGTGTAATGAGGCAGACCTGATTAGGGAACTTATGGTGAAGGAAGCCTTTGGGAGCAGTGACCACAATATGATATAATTTACCCTGCAGTTTGAGAGGGAGAAGCTGCAATCAGATGTAACAGTATTACAATTAAATAAGGGCAACTACAAAGACACGAGGGAGGAGCTGGCCAGAGTTGATTGGAAAAGGAGCCTAGCAGGGAGGGTTATTCGGGGGGGGTGATTCGGGAGGCACAACAGAAATTCATCCCAAGTAGGAGGAAACATGTTCAGGGCAGGACAAGGCATTCATTGACGACGAGGGAAGTCAAGGACAACATAAAAGCAAAAGAAAAAGCTTAAAAAGTGGCGAGGATTAGTGGGAAGCCAAAGGATTGGGAATCATTTAAAAGCGATCAGAGGACATCTAAAAAAGCAATAAGGGGAGAGAAGATGAAATATGAGTGCAAGTTAGCTGGTAATATGAAAGAATATCGGAAGAGTTTATTTCAAAATATAAAAGGTAAGAGAGGCAAAAATAAACTTTGGACCACTGGAAAATGTGGCTGGAGAAGTAATAATAGGAAAGAAAGAACATAAGAACATAAGAACATAAGAACATAAGAACTAGGAGCAGGAGTAGGCCATCTGGCCCCTCGAGCCTGCTCCGCCATTCAATGAGATCATGGCTGATCTTTTGTGGACTCAGCTCCACTTTCCGGCCCGAACACCATAACCCTTAATCCCTTTATTCTTCAAAAAACTATCTATCTTTACCTTAAAAACATGTAATGAAGGAGCCTCAACTGCTTCACTGGGCAAGGAATTCCATAGATTCACAACCCTTTGGGTGAAGAAGTTCCTCCTAAACTCAGTTCTAAATCTACTTCCCCTTATTTTGAGGCTATGCCCCCTAGTTCTGCTGTCACCCGCCAGTGGAAACAACCTGCCCGCATCTATCCTATCTATTCCCTTCATAATTTTAAATGTTTCTATAAGATCCCCCCTCATCCTTCTAAATTCCAACGAGTACAGTCCCAGTCTACTCAACCTCTCCTCATAATCCAACCCCTTCAGCTCTGGGATTAACCTAGTGAATCTCCTCTGCACACCCTCCAGCGCCAGTACGTCCTTTCTCAAGTAAGGAGACCAGAACTGAACACAATACTCCAGGTGTGGCCGCACTAACACCTTATACAATTGCAACATAACCTCCCTAGTCTTAAACTCCATCCCTCTAGCAATGAAGGACAAAATTCCATTTGCCTTCTTAATCACCTGTTGCACTTGTAAACCAACCTTCTGTGACTCATGCACTAGCACACCCAAGTCTCTCTGAACAGCGGCATGCTTTAATATTTTATCGTTTAAATAATAATCCCGTTTGCTGTTATTCCTACCAAAATGGATAACCTCACATTTGTCAACATTGTATTCCATCTGCCAGACCCGAGCCCATTCACTTAACCTATCCAAATCCCTCTGCAGACTTCCAGTATCCTCTGCACTTTTCGCTTTACCACTCATCTTAGTGTCATCTGCAAACTTGGACACATTGCCCTTGGTCCCCAACTCCAAATCATCAATGTAAATTGTGAACAATTGTGGGCCCAACACGGATCCCTGAGGGACACCACTAGCTACTGATTGCCAACCAGAGAAACACCCATTTATCCCAACTCTTTGCTTTCTATTAATTAACCAATCCTCTATCCATGCTACTACTTTACCCTTAATGCCATGCATCTTTATCTTATGCAGCAACCTTTTGTGTGGCACCTTGTCAAAGGCTTTCTGGAAATCCAGATATACCACATCCATCGGCTCCCCGTTATCTACTGCACTGGTAATGTCCTCAAAAAATTCCACTAAATTAGTTAGGCACGACCTGCCTTTTACGAACCCATGCTGCGTCTGCCCAATGGGACAATTTCTATCCAGATGCCTCGCAATTTCTTCCTTGATGATAGATTCCAGCATCTTCCCTATTACCGAAGTTAAACTCACTGGCCTATAATTTCCTGCTTTCTGCCTACCTCCTTTTTTAAACAGTGGCGTCACGTTTGCTAATTTCCAATCCACCGGGACCACCCCAGAGTCTAGTGAATTTCGGTAAATTATCACTAGTGCATCTGCAATTTCCCTAGCCATCTCTTTTAGCACTCTGGGATGCATTCCATCAGGGCCAGGAGACTTGTCTACCTTTAGCCCCATTAGCTTGCCCATCACTCCCTCCTTAGTGATAACAATCGTCTCAAGGTCCTCACCTGTCATAGCCTCATTTCTATCAGTCACTGGCATGTTATTTGTGTCTTCCACTGTGAAGACCGACCCAAAAAACCTGTTCAGTTCCTCAGCCATTTCCTCATTTCCCATTATTAAAACTCCCTTCTCATCCTCTAAAGGACCAATATTTACCTTAGCCACTCTTTTTTGTCTTATATATTTGTAGAAACTTTTACTATCTGTTTTTATATTCTGAGCAAGTTTACTCTCATACTCTATCTTACTGGTGGATGAAATGGTGGATGAACTGAATAGTTACTTTGCATCAGTCTACATGGTGGAAGACACCAGTGGGATGTCAGAGGTCCAGGAGAATCAGGGACAGAGGTGAGTGCAGTGGGCATCACTAAGGATAAGGGTGTGGGGAAACTGAAAGGTCTGAAAGTGGATAAGTAATCTGGTTCGGATGGTCTACACTCCAGGGTCCTAAAACATATAACTGAGGAAATTGTGGAGGAATTGGCGGTGATCTTTCAGGAATCGCTGGAGGCAGGACGGGTCCCAGAGGACTCGAAACTGGCTAGTGTAACATTGCTGTTTCAAAAGGGAGAGAGGCAGAAGATGGGAAATTATAATCGGGTGAGCCTGACTTTGGTCATTGGTAAGGTTTTTGAGTCTGTTATTAAAGATGAGATCGCGAAGTACTTGGAAATGCATGATAAAATAGGACTGAGTCAGCACGACTTTGTCAAAGGAGGTTATGTCTGATAAATCTGTTAGAATTCTTTGAGGAGGTACCAAGGAAGTTAACAAAGGAGAACCAGTGGTCATGATTTATTTAGATTTCCACAAGGCCTTTGACAAGGTGCCGCATAGGAGTCTGTTGAATAAGTTAAAAGCCCATGGTGTTTAGGGTAAAGTCCTGGAAGGGAGAGAGGATTGGCTGACTGGCAGAAGGCAGAGAGTGGGAATAAAGGGGTCTATTTCAGAATGGCAGCCGGTGACTAGTAGTGTGCCTCAGGGGTCTAAGCTGGGACCACAATTTTTCACAATTTAATTAATGAAGGAACTGAAGGCATTGTTGCTAAATTTGCAGATTATACAAAGATCTGTGGAGGGACAGGTAGTATTGAAGAAGCAAGGTGGTTGCAGAAGGATTTGAACAAGCTAGGAGAGTGGGCAATGAAGTGGCAAATTAAATACAATGTGGAAAAGTGTGAAGTTATGCACTTTAGAAGGAGGAATTTAGGCATTGACTATTTTCTAAATGGGGAAATGCTGAGGAAATCAGAAGCACAAAAGGACTTGGGAGTCCTTGTTCACGATTCTCTGAGGGTTAACGTGCATTCATGTCAAGCGGGCTAGAATACAAGACGAGGGATGTACTGCTGAGGCTGAATAAGGTTCTGGTCTGTCCCCATCTGGAGTATTGTGAGCAGGTTTGGGCCCCGTATCTAAGGAAGTGTGTGCTGGCCTTGGAAAGGGTCCGGAGGAGGTTCACAAGAATCATCCCTGGAATTAAGAACTTGTCGTATGAGGAACGTTTGAGACTCTGGGTCTGAACCCATTGGAGTATAGAAGTTTGAGTGGGGATCTTATTGAAAGTTACAGGATACTACGAGGCCTGGATAGAGTGGACGTGGAGAGGATGGATATCATCTCAGACTAAAGGGACAATCATTTAAAACAGATGAGGAGGAATTCCTTCAGCCAGTGTGTGGAATTCATTTCCGCAAAACTATGGAGGCCAAATCACTGAGAGACTTTAAGACAGAGATAGATAGGTTCTTGCTTAATAAGGGGATCAAGGTGTTGCTGACTTTTATCTCAATTAATAATGATCACAATATGTGAGTGCGTTCCGTGTATTGGACAAATGACCACACAACCAGTATTTAATACAATTATATTTTATTATTTTATTATCAAACATGGGGCCTCACGGTAGCATGGTGGTTAGCATCAATGCTTCACAGCTCCAGGGTCCCAGGTTCGATTCCCGGCTGGGTCACTGTCTGTGTGGAGTCTGCACGTCCTCCCCGTGTGTGCGTGGGTTTCCTCCGGGTGCTCCGGTTTCCTCCCACAGTCCAAAGATGTGCGGGTTAGGTGGATTGGCCATGCTAAATTGCCCGTAGTGTAAGGTTAATGGGGGGATTGTTGGGTTACGGGTATACGGGTTACGTGGGTTTAAGTGGGGTGATCATTGTTCGGCACAACATTGAGGGCCGAAGGGCCTGTTCTGTGCTGTACTGTTCTATAGGGTTGGTTCTATACTTAACAACTTACACGGTATACACATGAGACTATTTGTAGCAGTTTAAATAAACTTTGTTTAACTTCCAAGTGGCTGGCTCTGTGCAGGTTGGATAAGGCCATTATCTGGTTCCACACGTCTGGCAGCTGGAGGTCGTCTGGTATGTTTGAGCTGAGTGTCATCTTTCCGGTGGAGAAAACGGGTCCTTGAACTTTGCTGGTCGATGTGCTGCAGTTGGATGACAGAAACCGGTCCCCCAAAAGAGGCAGAATGTTGGTCACGCAGTTCTTCTTATCCTCCGATCTTTCACGCTCTTTTCGGCAGTCCCAGGTAGGGGGCGAAATTCACCGCGGACCTACGTGACGCTAATTTCCGGCGGGCAAAAGCGGCGCTGGTGACTCCGGCGTCGCGGCCTGCTTTTAGGCCCTAAATCACCGGTTCCGAAATGCGAGCAGCGGACTGACGCTATACGCGTCAGTTTCACCCGCTGCGGAAGTGGCGCGTTGAGAGAGAGGGGACGGGTACCGGCGATGAGAAGAGGGGGGGGTACCGGCGTTGAGAAGATGGGGGGTACCGGCGTTGAGAGGAGGGGGGGTACCGGCGTTGAGAGGAGAGGGGGTGGGTACCGGCATTGAGAGGACGGGGGGAGGTACCGGCGTTGAGAGGAGAGGGGGGTATCGGCGTTGAGAGGAGAGGGGGGTACCGGCGTTGAGAGGAGAGTGGGGGTACCGGCGTTGAGAGGAGAGGGGGGAGTACCGGCGTTGAGAGGAAAGGGGGGATACCGGCGTTGAGAGAGAGAGGGGGGGTACCGGCGTTGACAGGAGAGGGGGGGGGGGTGTACCGGCGTTGAGAGAGAGAGAGGGGACGGGTACCGGCGTTGGGAGGAGAGGGGGGTACCGGCGTTGAGAGAAGAGGGGGTGGGGTACCGGCCTTGAGAGGAGAGGGGGGTACCGGCGTTGAGAGGAGAGGGGGGACCGGCGTTGAGAGGAGAGGGGGGGTACCGGCGTTGAGAGGAGAGGAGGGGGGGTACCGGCGTTGAGAGGAGAGGAGAGGAGAGGAGTGGGTGGGTACCAGCGTTGAGAGGAGAGGGGGGTACCGGCGTTGAGAGAGGGGGCGGCGTTGGAGGGGGGTAGGGGTGGTTGGGAGGGGGGTAGGGGTGGTGTGGAGGGGGGTAGGAGTCGTGGGGAGGGGGGTAGGGTTGGTTGGGAGGGGATTAGGGGTGGTGGGGAGGGGGGGTAGGGGTGGTGAGGGGTTAGGGGTGGTGAGGGGGTTAGGGGCGTTGGAGGCCGGTGGGGTGGTGAGGGGGGTAGGGGCGGTGGATGGGGCAGGGGTGGTGAGGGGGTAGGGGTGGTGAGGGGGTAGGGGCGTTGGAGGGCGGTGGGGTGGTGAGGGGGGTAGGGGCGTTGGAGGGGGGGCGACGGTGCGTTGGCCCCGGGTATCCGTCGCATTCCCCCCTCTGCACGCCGCTGCCCCCTACCCCAACCCCCCCACACCACCCCTACCCCCCTCCAACGCCCCCAGCCCCCTCACCACCCCTACCCCCCTCACCACCCTGCCCACCACCCCTACCCCCTCCCCACCACCCCTACCCCCCTCCCCACCACCCCTTCCCCCCTCCCCACCACCGCTACCCCCCTCCCCACCAGCCCTACCCCGCTCCAACGCCGCCCCCCCTCTCTCGCTCAACGCCGCCCCCCCCCCTCTCTCTCAACGCCGGTACCCGTCCACTCTCTCTCAACGCCGGTACCCCCCCCCCCTCAACGCCGGTACCCGTCCCCTCTCTCTCAACGCCGGTACCCCCCCCTCTCTCAACGCCGGTACCCCGCCCCTCATCGCCGGTACCCGTCCCCTCTCGCTCAACGCCGGTACCCCCCCTCTCTCTCAACGCCGGTACCCCCCCCCCTCTCTCTCAACGCCGGTACCCCCGCTCTCCTCTCCTCTCCTCTCAACGCCGGTACCCCCCTCCTCTCCTCGGCGTCAACCATCATCAATGGTTGACGCGTTATAAACCTACTGTGATTTTCGCCGACGTGACCCGCGGCCACGTCGGCGGGACTTCGGCCCATCCGGGCCGGAGATTTGTTGACATTAAGGGCGGGATTCTCCGTAGCCCTTCGTAACGCGGGTTGCCTGCGAGAAAAATCGGTGTTAATGACTCCGGCGTCGGGGCCTTCTTTAAGGCCGCTATTCTCCGTTCCCGGAGGGGCTAGCAGCTGACTGACGCGATACGCGTCAGTTTCACCAGCTGCGGAAGTGGTGAGACCCGGCGTCTTTTGGAGGATAAGGAGGAGAGAGACAGACCCGGCTTTTGGGGGGGTGGTGGTGTGTTCCGGCATTTGGGGGGGTGGTGGTGGTGTGTTCCGGCATTTGGGGGGGGGGGTGGTGTGTTCCGGCATTTGGGGGGGGGGGTGGTGTGTTCCGGCATTTGGGGGGGGGGTGGTGTGTTCCGGCATTTGGGGGGGGGGGTTTGGGGGCAGCGGCGGGCAGAGAGGGGGGGCGACGGATGCCCGGGGCCAACGCACCGTCGCCCCCCCCTCTGTACGCTGCTGCCCCCTACCCCAACCCCCCCCCTCACCACCCCTACCTCAACCCCCCCCTCACCACCCCTACCTCAACCCCCCCTCACCACCCCTACCTCAACCCACCCTCACCACCCCTACCTCCCTCCCCACCACCCCTACCTCCCTCCCCACCACCCTCCCCACCACACCTACCTCCCTCCCCACCACCCCTACCCCCCTCCCCACCACCCCTACCCCCCTCCAACGCCGGGTCCCCCCCTCCCCTCAACGCCGGGTCCCCCCCTCCCCTCAACGCCGGGTCCCCCCCTCCCCTCAACGCCGGGTCCCCCCCTCCCCTCAACGCCGGGTCCCCCCCCCTCAACGCCGGGTCTCCCCCTCCACTCAACGCCGGGTCCCCCCCCCCCACAACGCCGGGTCTCCCCCCCCCCTCAATGCCGGGTCCCCCCCCCCTCAATGCCGGGTCCCCCCCCCCCTCAATGCCGGGTCTCCCCCCCCCTCAATGCCGGGTCTCCCCCCCCCCTCAATGCCGGGTCTCCCCCCCTCAATGCCGGGTCTCCCCCCCCCCTCAATGCCGGGTCCCCCCCCTCAATGCCGGTACCCACACCCCGTCCCCCTCCCTCTGAAGGCCGGTACCCACACCCCCCCCCTCTCCTCCTCCCCCCTCTCCTCCTCCCCCCCCTCCTCCTCCTCCCCCCCCCCTCTCCTCCTCCCCCCCCCCTCCTCCTCCCCCCCCCTCCCTCTCTCCTCCTCCCCCCCCCTCCCTCTCTCCTCCTCCCCCCCTCCCTCTCTCCTCCTCCCCCCCCTCCCTCTCTCCTCCTCCCCCCCTCCCTCTCTCCTCCTCCCCCCCCCTTCCTTCCTCTGTTAGTTGGGGGGGGGGTGCGGCGTTAGTGGGGGTGTGGCGTTGGAGGGGGGTAGGGGTGGTGAAGGGGGTAGGAGTGGTGAAGGGAGGGGGTTGGGGTAGGGGCAGCTGCGTGCAGAGGGGGGGCGACGGTGCGTTGGCCCCGGGCATCCGTCGCCCCCCTCCTCTGCACCCCGCTGCCCCTACCCCAACCCCCTCCCCTCACCACCCCTACCCCCTTCACCACCCCCACCCCACTCCAACGCCGCACCCACCCCCCACTAACGCCGCACCCCCCCCCCCCCACTAACGGAGGAAGGAAGGGGGGGATGGAGGAAGGAAGGGGGGGAGGAGGAGAGAGGGGGGGTGTGGGTACCGGCCTTCAGAGGGAGGGGGACGGGGTGTGGGTTGCGGCGTTGAGGGTGGGGGGGACCCGGCGTTGAGGGGGGGGACCCGGCGTTGAGGGGGGGGGGACCCGGCGTTGAGGGGGGGGGGACCCGGCGTTGAGGGGGGGGGTTACCCGGCGTTGAGGGGGGGGGTTGCGGCGTTGCGAGAGATGGGGGGCGGCGTTGGAGGGGGGTAGGGGTGGTGGGGAGGGGGGGAGGGGCGTTGGAGGGAGGTAGGGGTGGTGAGGGGGGGGGGGTGGTTAGGGTAGGGGGCAGCGGCGTACAGAGGGGGGGGGGGCGACGGATGCCCGGGGCCAACGCACCGTCGCCCCCCCCCTCTCTGCCCGCCGCTGCCCCCAAACCCCCCCGATGCCGCAACCCACCCCCCCCCCGATGGCCGCTACCCACTCCCCCGATGGCCGCAACCCACCCCCCCCCCCCGATGGCCGCAACCCACCCCCCCGATGGCCGCTACCCACTCCCCCGATGCTGCAACCCACCCCCCCGATGGCCGCTACCCACCCCCCCCCCGATGGCCGCACCCACTCCCCCGATGGCCGCAACCCACCCCCCCCCCGATGGCCGCAACCCCCCCCCCCGATGGCCGCAACCCACTCCCCCGATGCTGCAACCCACTCCCCCGATGGCCGCTACCCACTCCCCCGATGCTGCAACCCACCCCCCCGATGGCCGCAACCCACCCCCCCCCACCCGATGGCCGCAACCCACCCCCCCGATGGCCGCAACCCACCCCCCCCCCGATGGCCGCTACCCACTCCCCCGATGGCCGCAACCCACCCCCCCCCCGATGGCCGCAACCCACCCCCCCGATGGCCGCAACCCACTCCCCCGATGCTGCAACCCACTCCCCCGATGGCCGCTACCCACTCCCCCGATGCTGCAACCCACCCCCCCGATGGCCGCAACCCACCCCCCCCCCCGATGGCCGCAACCCACCCCCCCGATGGCCGCAACCCACTCCCCCGATGCTGCAACCCACCCCCCCGATGGCCGCAACCCACCCCCCCCCCCCGATGGCCGCTACCCACTCCCCCGATGGCCGCAACCCACCCCCCCCCCCGATGGCCGCAACCCACCCCCCCGATGGCCGCAACCCACTCCCCCGATGCTGCAACCCACTCCCCCGATGGCCGCTACCCACTCCCCCGATGCTGCAACCCACCCCCCCGATGGCCGCACCCCCCCCCCCCCCCCCCCGATGGCCGCAACCCACTCCCCCGATGGCCGCTACCCACTCCCCCGATGGCCGCAACCCACTCCCCCGATGGCCGCAACCCACTCCCCCGATGGCCGCAACCCACCCCCCCCCCCCGATGGCCGCAACCCACCCCCCCGATGGCCGCAACCCACCCCCCACCCCCCCCCAATGCCTCAACCCACCCCCGACACTGAACGGCGTCAACCATCATCAATGGTTGACGCCGTTTTAAATCAACTCTGATTTGCGCCGACGTGACCCGTGGCCACGTCGGCGGGACTTCGGCCCATCCGGGCCGGAGATTTCAGGTCAGTGCAAATAAAATGAAATCCCGCCGGCGCCAGCTGTTTTCACAGGCCGCCGACGGGATTTGCACAACGCCGGTTTTTTTCCGGCGGGAGAATTACGAAACCTGCGGGAGCGGAAATGACGCCGCTTCCCGCCAATTCTCCGACCCTGCGTGCGGTCGGAGAATCCCGCCCTAAATATTGAAAGACATCCCGCCGGCGTCAGCTGTTCTCCGAGGCTGCCGGCGGAATTTGAACAATGCCGGGTCGGAAAATTAAAAACCTGGCGGGAGCGGGAATAACGCCGCCGCCGGCCGATTCTTGGACCCTGCGTCGGGTCGGTGAATTTCGCCCGGTGATCGAATGGGTCGATAGGATTTCAATCACCATCATCTATTGTCGCCAATTAGGGGCAGGTACCTCAACAGCTGGGCGGGTCCGAGTTTTTTTTGTCCAAGGCACGTACGCACTCCCAAATAATTTTTAAACTCCCAAATAGGCTCCCCTGGGTCTGCTACTAATGTTAATTTTCAATCTGAAGCCCATTGTCCTGGGGAGACCCGTGAGTGACCTTTAGAAGTTACAAGTTTATGTATAGGTCTGGGTTGTTGTTTGCAAATACACATAAGCTGTGTCTTGTCTGTGTCCTAACCTGACCACAATTCCCATCAGTCTTTGCGGGTGGCAATTTATAATGGCCTCAAGGGGTTATGGGGAGAAGGCAGAAGAATGGGGATGAGAAAATATCAGCCATGATTCAATGCCAGAGGATACTCGTTGGGCCGAGTGGCGTAATTCTTCTCCTATGCCTTGTGGTCGACACTTGCATCGACTTCTTTGCAGTGAGGAAATCGGTGCTTCCAGAAATAGTAAGCATGGAATACTCTGCAATTGCAATCTTCCACCACGTTCCACATTACATGGATCTGAGGTTGGGGACAGGTCATGTCCAATGCCCCACATCGAGGTTTGACATGACCCTCTTGGCAGACAAAGTCTTATGCCAGAAAATATCGCAGGTCATAGGCGAGTACGTTACAAACAAACAGAATGGGGAAGTCTCA
This sequence comes from Scyliorhinus canicula, assembly GCF_902713615.1. Classification (NCBI taxonomy): domain Eukaryota; kingdom Metazoa; phylum Chordata; class Chondrichthyes; order Carcharhiniformes; family Scyliorhinidae; genus Scyliorhinus; species Scyliorhinus canicula. Next base: position 95,296,723 of record NC_052157.1, read on the forward strand.
GCTCCACAAGAATCCTTCTCAGCTGGCGATCATAATAATAATAATCGATTATTGTCACAAGGAGGCTTCAAAGAGTTTACTGTGAAAAGCCCCTAGTCGCCACATTCCGGCGCCTGTTCAGGGAGGCAGGTACGGGAATTGAACCCATGCTGATGGCGTTGATCTGCATTACAAGCCAGCTGTTTAGCCCACTGTGCGAAACCGGCTCCTTTTAGCACTAACCACTGCTGCAGATCTGCTGGCAGACCTATCAGAACTTCTCCATCTGGAGAAGATCAAGTGCACCATCCGAGGGTCAGGGGATGGTTTCCACAAAACATGGAGGCCATTCACCAATTTGTTTCAGGAGCTGTTGGAAGCCAACAGCAATAGAGGTGGGAGAGGGGGTAATGCAGCGGGAGCCAATATGAAAGAGGAGAGCGTGGGGGGCAAAAGTAGGGGGAGACTGGAAAACAACTTACACAGAGGCCAGCGGTCTAGAACAAGACGACAAGAAAAGGAACCCCCAAGGGAATGCCGAAAGAAGGACAAGAAGAGGGGAGAGTAATAATAATAATCATCATTATTAGTGCCACAAGTCGCCTTACATTAACACTGCAATGAAGTTACTGTGAGAAGCCCCAAGCCGCCACATTCCGGCGCCAGTTCGGGTACACTGATGGAGAATTCAGAATGTCCAATTCACCTAACAGCATGCCTTTTAGTACTTGTGGAAGGAAACCGAAGCACCCGGAGGATACCCATGCAGACACTGGGAGAATGTGCAGACTCCGCATAAACAGTGACCCAAGCTAGGAATCTAACCAGGGTTCCTGGGACTGTGCAGCAACAGTGCTAACCACTGTACCAAAGAAGTGGGGAGGTCCAACGACAAAAGGGAGAGGAGGGAAGGGGAGGGCAGTGCTCATATGTAAATAGCAACTAATTACCCATTGTACAGTGAAGGGCCTAGGAAAGAACCCTGAAACAACGAATAAAAGAGTTGGGGGGGTGTGTTATCTAAAGACGAGAAGGGAGGGCGGATTGCCACAGAGGAAAATGACATGTACATTGCAATTGGCCAGTATCCTTACCAAATGTATAGTGTATAATATGTAAACCTCAATAGAAAATTTAAAACTCTGATTCAGAAAGGAATCATGTCTTAGAAAATTAGTCTCCTATCAAACAGAGAATAATCGTGTGCCTGCCCCCCTCCATATTGATTGTGGCACAAAGGAAATTATATTCTATGCTTCAAAAAACGCTATAGGACAATTTATATCGACCCAAAAGAGCAGAATGGATCTTGCTTTGTTTCATTTGAAAGGTGGGTCTGCCTGACAATTTTGTGTTCCATTTATGTCGGCAGTTGAAACACAAGTTTTGAACCTTGGCTGAAATCCTGGAGTTTGAGATTGAATTTACACATTTTGGTAGAAAGTGGATAGTGCTGCCAATGAGCTTCGTGACATGTTTCCCTATTATCTTTTGGCGGTGATATCTTATTGGTTCTTGCCATTGAGCCTTGCCACTAAAAATACAATGACGTTTTACTGGAGTAAACAGACAATTAAACATGTTGCTTTATCTTGTACCCTTTTAGAAATAGAGGAACTCTTGAGAAAGCTGAAAAATTTGGGTGAGCAAATACATAAATGATTATGACGAGAAAAGTTATTGATTTCTGACATATTACACCTCTTCTGCGCAGGTGTGAAGTATAAAAGCTCATTCGTTTTTGACAAGTAAATAATAATATTTCCATTTATATGGTGGCATTAACTCATAACAGGTTCAGAACACAGGAGCAATATCAAACAAAAAATAGTGGAAACTTGGGAACACAGTGGTTATTTGGACAAATTTCCAAACGATTGGGCCAAAAATAATTTTTCATGACATTCCGAGGGAGGGAGAGAGATCGTGGATGGGATTTTTCTGTCCGCCAGCCGCAATTTCCTGCGTGGCATTAGGAGTCTCTGTTCCCGCAGCCGGACAATGAGGCTTCCCATTGTGGGCCACACCGTGCCTTTGGGGAACGCACGGGCATAGTTGCACTGCCGGCAGACTGGAGGATCCCGCCGATGGAGAATCCTCAGCGTGTTTCTTGTAGAGGAACATCCCAAGGCTTTTTAGGCAGCACAATCTGAACCCATGACCAGTACCATCTAGAAGGACAAGGGCAGCAAATACCTGGGAACCCCACCACCTGGATGTTCCCCTCTAAGTTACTCAAAATCCTGACTTGGGAATATATTCACTTGCCTGGATGAGTGTGGCTCCAACAATATTTAAGAAGCTGAACACCATCCATGACAAAGCAAGCCCACTTTATCAGCACCCCTCCCACAAACATTCATTCCCTCCATCACCCATGCAGAGTAGCAACCATCCACACCATCCACTGTAGGAACTCAACAAGTTTTCTTCAGCAACACCTTCCAAACAACCGCTTCACAGCTCCAGTGTCCAGGGTTCGATTCCAGCTTGGGTCACTGTCTGTGCGGAGTCTGCACATCCTCCCCGTGTGTACGTGGGTTTCCTCCGCGTGCTCCAGTTTCCTCCCACAGTCCAAAGATGTGCAGGTTAGGTGGATTGGCCATGATAAATTGCCCTTAGTATCCAAAATTGCCCTTAGTGTTGGGTTGGGTTACTGGGTTATGGGGATAGGGTGGAGGTGTTAACCTTGGGTAGGGTGCTCTTTCCAGGAGCCGGTGCAGACTCGATGGGCCGAATGGCCTCCTTCTGCGCTGTAAATTCTATGTAAAAATCTAGAAAGATAAGGACAGCAGATAGTTGGGAACACCATCACACTTAGAGGTTCCCTCCAAGCCACTCACCATGCTGACTTGGAAATATATCAGCCATTCCTTCACTGTCACTGAGTCAAAATACTTGATCTCTTCCCTAACAGCACAGTGGGTGTACCTACACCACAGGGGATGCAGCGGTTCAAGAAGGCGACTCACCACCACTTTCTTAAGGGGCAATTCGGGGCGGGCAATAAGTGTTGCACTAACCAGCGACACCCACATCCCATAAATAATTTTAAACAAAAAAACGTGATACCTTAATAAACGTCCGACTGGAGATGCACATGATCACATTGGGCTGAGGAAAGGCTTCATTGCCAATAAGTTAGAGTTGGAGGAATAAAGAGTTCTCAGATAATTGCTGAGGGGTTACAGAAACAGAGGGGCAAAATGATGCAGATATTTCAATGATGCAGATAAATACAACAAAATACAATGCCAAGAGCCAAAGTGTATCTTCAAGCACAACCGTTATCATGGAACAGACAGTGCAGAAGGAGGCCATTCGGCCCATCAAGTCTCCACTGACCCACTTAGGCCCTGACTTCCACCCTATCCCCCTAACCCAACAACCTCCTCTAATCTTTTTTGGGCACGAAGCACAATTTAGCATGGCCAACCCACCTAATCTTTGGACTGTGGGAGGAAACCGGAGCACCCAGAGGAAATCCACACAGACACGGGCAGAATGTGCAGACTCCGCACAGACAGTCACCCAGCAGGGAACCGAACCTGGGGCCCTGGTGCTGTGAAGCCACACTGCTAACCACTATGCTACCGGGCTGCCCTTGGTTATGTGGATGGAACTTTGTGCAAGTTAATACATGGGGGCAGATTTCTCGATTAACTGATTTTTATATTTCACAAAGGGAGTAGGACAGGAGGCCCAGCAAGGAAACTACTGGATAAAAGCAAATTACTGCGGATGCTGAAATTTGAAACCAAAGAGAAAATGCTGGAAAATCTCAGGAGGTCTGGCAGCACCTGTAGGGAGAGAAAAGAGCTAACGTTTCGACGAAGGATCATCGTGAAAAGAAACTACTGGAATAATTTATTCTAGAGATAACAGGTATGAAAATGACTTGCGGCCTGTTGAAGGATGATATATAGTGGATACGGAAGTGGGTAGACTTGACTGAAGAGAAAGGATTTGAGCACAGTGCGAAACAGATACTAGACCTGAGACCACAGGCCTCAATTCACTTTGCAGGCAGGAAGTGCTTTTAACAACACACGAGCCAATGCCTGTCACGTCAACCAACACAGTCGACTAGATAATGCAATTAAATCATCCACCATTGGCCAAAATCTGGAGCACCCCCAAACAAATGTCTATGTCTATTCAAGCAGATGAATAGCATTTCCTTGCAAAAATAAACTTTGTATTTTCAATCCCCTGTTTCTGAATGTGGTGTATTTCATTCAAAAAAGAACGAGACAAAAACGCCTTTCAGAAAGTTCATGCTAACTGTGAACCATCGGGAATTGGCAATGTACCGAATTTGATAATCGTATCTTGTCAAAACTTTGTGCAGTTAAAGTTCCTCTTGTTTAAAACATGTAAACATCGAAAGGTGGAAAATAAGAGCAGGAGAAGGCTATTCCAGTCACAGAGCCTCCTCCACCATGCGATATAATAGTCATAGAATCAGAAAGGTCTGCAGATTATGGAAGGCCCTTCGGTCCACCACCTCTGCACCAGCCTAAAACAACCTCCAAACTATTCTAATCCCATTAACCAGAACTTGGCCCATAACCTTGAATGCCTTGGCATCACAAATGCACAATTAAATAATTTGTAAATGTTATGAGGGTGTCTGCCTCCACCACCCTTTCAAGCAGTGAGCTCCCTTCTCCACCACCCTCCCAGTGAAAACATTTTCCCTCACATACCCTCTAAACATCCTACCCTTTACCTTAAAAATATGCCTGCTGGTCATTGACCCCTCCAACAAGAGAAAACATTTCTTTCCTGTCAACTCCATCGATGCCTCTCATACTTTTATATATCCAAAGTTTCACCTCCTCTGCTCCAATGAAAACAACTCAGGATTATCCAATCTCTCTTCATAACTAAAACTGTCCAGACCAGGCAACATCCTTGTAAATCTCCTCCGCACCCTTTCCAGTGTTATCACAGCCCACTTATAATGTGGAATCCAGAATTGCACACAATTCTCGAATGTTGACTTAAGCAATATTTTATCCAGTTCCAGAGTAAACTCCCTAGAGGTAAATATACCACATTCCTTCTTAACCACTTTATGTACCTGCTCTGTTACGTTAATGAATTGGCATACATGCACACCAAGGTCCCACTGATCCTCTGTGTTTTCCAGGTACCATGTATTTCCTTGCCTTGTTTGTCCTGCCCAAGTGCATCACCTCTCGCCTTTATCTGGATTGAATTCCATGTGCCATTGATCAGCCCATCTGACCAGCCCCTCTGTATACACCTGTAATCTAAGGCTACCCCTTAACTATTTGCCACCCCAAAAATATGTATATCATCCCCAAATGTACTGATTAACCCTCCTACATTCAATACAGACCAGAAATAGCAAGGGCCACAACATTGATCCTTGCGAGACCCCAGTGAACACAGGTGTCCAGTCAGAAAAATATTCCCTACCAGCACCCTCTGCTTCCTGCCACTCTGCCAATAATTATTGATCCAATTTGCCATGTTTTCTTGGAAAACATGAACTCCCATCATTGCTATCTGTCTCCCATGCGGTTCCTTATCAAAAGCCTTGCTGAAATCCAAGTATCTTAGGTCAAATACATTGCCCTTATCCACACAGCTGGTCACCTCTTCGAAAATTCAGACATTACCTTCCCTTAACAAAACTATACTGACTGTATTGATTAATCCCTGCCTCACCAAATACAGATTAATTCTGTCTCTCAGAATTGCTTCTGATAGTTTCCTGACCACTATGATTGGACTGATTGAACTGTAGTTTCCTGGTTTATCTCTTCCTCCCATCTTGAATAATGGTACTGTTTTGTTAAGCGCTTGGCGTAGCATAAGCTGCTTCCTTGATGTGCACTCTGACAAAGGAAGGTTCAGACTTGGAGATAGCTTTAATACATTTATTAAACTGTTGACGATTCTCCTACTTGGATTCGACTCTCCTGTTAATCCTGCTATAGCTACTCAGACTAACTAACCAGTCTGCTCCAATCCATGTGGTGGGTGTGGTGTGTTTCAAATCAACCCTGTCTACTCACTAAGTGTCTTCACTGCAAAGAGGAAGATCATGTGTGCTGTGTCCTTATATATGCGTTGGTGTAATGCCCTCCTGTGGTACTGTCACCTCTGTGTGTGTCGTGAATGCCCATTGGCCATGTCCTATCTTACTGACCTATTGGTTGACTGTCTGTGTGTCATGTCTCTGGTGCTCCCTTTAGTGTCTAGCTAGTCTACGTGTACTTACATTAAACATTTGTGTATTTACGGTGATGCATATCACCACAGGTACCACATTGGCTACCCTCCAGTCTTCAACACCTCTCTTATGGCCAGAGAGGAATTGAACATTATTCACATTGCCCCTGTTATTTCCACCCATGTTACACTCAACAGCCTGGGATACAATTCTTCCGGCTCTGGAAATATATCTACTTTTAAGCTTGCCAGACCACTCGGTACCTCCCCTCTTTCTCTGGTAATTAGATTATTTTAAATTTATTTAATTTAATTTCTTTTGTTTAACCTTTAATTTATTTTATTTAAATAATTATGTTTCCATAATCATCACATAATCACGGAATTGTTACGGCACAAAAGGAGGCCAATTCGTCCAACATGTCTGCACCGGTTCTTCAAATGAGCATCATCGCTTGATGCCACACTCCTGCACATTGTTTCTATTCAAATCCTCATCTCATGCACTCTCCAAAGCCTCAATTGAACCTTCCTCCACCACACTTCCAACCAGTGCATTCCAATCCCGTTGTGTAATAAAGCTCAGACTTTTTGAAATGGACACCACACAGAAGAGAAACGCTTCTCCACTCCCCAATTCAGCCCCTTTCTGAACGAGTAATCTATAAATAAGTGAATATCGTGGAACATAAAGCTGTCTGGGCAGCTAATTCACACCAGACAGTGTTCCATTTTCTGGCCATTGAAATCCAGCCAAAAGTTTCAGCCACGTTGACTTCATTGGGACTGAGATGCACATTTCTTCGGGTGCAGCATGAGAAATGGTCCATTGTGAGTTCTCTACCAACCAATATTTGCTCGCCGTCCATTTTTAAACCTCGCAGCTTTAACAAAATTGTGTTCCTTTCCTTCTGTTTTTGGAAATAACCCAAATCTGCGACCAGGTGAGACTGTTTCTCTTTATTTGGGACGCAGGGTAGTCTTCTTTATATGTTATTCTGGAGGACATGGCCAAGAACCTTTGGTTCCCCTACTGCCCCAGTAGAACATTGTGCACCAAGAAAGAACTGCTGGTACTGTTAATGTTAACAGAGTCATAATCGACCAGCTCATGGCAAAACAATTGACAAAAATATGGACAACCAGTCAGTCTAGTTAACGGTGACCTTAAGATTATCATTGAGTGTTGTGAGGCAGCATGGTGGTACGTGGTTAGCACTGGTGCTTCACGGCACCGGGGTGCCAGGTTCGATCCTGGCTCTCTGTCCGTATGGAGTTTGCACATGAAATGGAAATCGCTTATTGTCACAAGTAGGCTTCAATGAAGTTACTGTGAAAAGCCCCTAGTCGCCACTTTCCGGCGCCTGTTCGGGGAGGCTGTGACGGGAATCGAACCGTGCTGCTGGCTTGCCTTGGTCTGCTTTCAAAGCCAACGATTTAGCCCAGTGAGCTAATCTTTCTCCCCGTGTCTGCATGGGTTTCCCCCTCACAACCCAAAGATGTGCAAGGTAGGTGGATTGGCCATGCTAACTTGTCCCTTAATTGGAAAAAAAAGTAATCTGGTACTCTAAGTTTGGTTCAAAAAAACTCATTGAGTGCTGTTATAAAAACCCATCTGGTTCACTAATGTCGCTTTAGTCACGGACAACTGCTGTTCTGACTGGGTCCGGCCTTCACATGACTCCCGATCCATGGCAATGTAGTTAACTCTGTACTGCCCTCGGACCGACTTAGTTCAAGGACAATTCTGGGTGGATAACAAATTATGGCCAAGCCAGCAACACCCTGTACCATGAAAGAATAAAGGAGAATCGCCCCGGTATGATATCGGGAATGAGCAATTTTAGATACAAGGAAAGATTCGAGGAAGTCCAAAGATGTACAGCTTAGGTGGATTCGCCATGGCAAATTGCCCTTCGTGCCCAAAAAGGTTGGGTGGGGTTACTGGGATACGGGGGTAGGGTGTTCGGTTCTTTCCAAGGACCGGTGCAGACCTGAAGGGCTGATGGCCTCCTTCTGCACTGTAAAATTCTAAGAGTCTATGAAATTGCTCTCCTCAGTGCAGAGAAGATTAAAACACCTTACTGAGGTGTTCAAAATTATGAACAATTTTTGACAGTGTAAAGAAGGATATTTGTTTCCGCTCGTGGGCATGCCAGTGACTCAGGACCACATCTTCAAGATGGCCATCAAGAGAGCTTGGAGTGAGATGAGATGAGTTTACTCAGAGTTGTGGGGATTGGAATGCGTTAGAGGCAGAGTCCATAGGAGGTTTCAAAAGATAATTTGATATATATTTGAAAGTGATTAATTTAGAGGGCTACAGATATAGGGCTGGGGAATGGGACTAGCTGGGAGTCGGTGCAGACACAATGGCCAGAATGGCCTTCTTCTGTGCTGTAAAATGCTATGATTCTCCGTGCCATCCTTTTCCTCATGCCACCAGGCTTGGCTTGCTCTGTGGAACCAACCATTGACAGAGCTGGGCCGCCTCCCCACCGAAATCCTCTCACCCACTGTCCAGTTACTACTGTGTTCCTGCTGATTGCAATTTATCCAGTTTTGCTCCTGAATCTATCTTAAAGTGTTATGGGTAGGTGTGCCAAGTTATCCCTTTCCAATCCCACAAAACTGTTGCCGAACTTTCTCATGGATTCACTCTGTCCTTTGTTCCAGGAACTCACGGAGAATTGTCTCAAGTTTCTTCAGAATCATATAATTATGCCTCTTTCCTCATTTAGAATCAGGGAGTGAGCCAACAAGTGGAGGTGAGTATTGCCATGATGAGACCATCAATTCACAAGACACATGATTGGAAGTGAACAGTGGTCTAAATAGTCTTACAACTGAGCCTGCCTGCGACGAGATGAACTGGCAGCAGGCTCACGACTGCAGATATTTATACTTCTGGTTAGTGGGAGGAGCCATGGGCAGATCCATGGGTGGAGCCATGGGTGGAGCCCAGTACAAACTCTTCATCTCCCCCTATGGGCAGAGCCGCACAACGGCTCATATACAGAGCCCACAAGGACACAATACATATGATACAACACAGTGTGAATTACTAGGTTTATAATCCACCACACTCATCCCCTGTAAAAAAAATCGAGTCAGGCGGGGGTGATGGGTCTACAAATTGAGCCGGTCCGGCGGCCGAGTCGTCCTTTGGGATCTGTGAAGCACCGGGGTTGCAGCCTCTTCTGGTGGCTGGGTGGTGACGGTCGGTGAGGATACGATAGTGGATTCCGGGGATGATTCGGTTCGAGATTCGTACCTGATTGGTTCGACTGGCAACGGGGAGCGCCAGAAACCCATAGGTGCGGGGGCACGGAGCAGAGGCAGTGAGCCTGTAGGTGCGGGTGTGCAATGTGCGGAGGGTTGTGCGGGGCACCTCGGCGGTAGTAGTGGTGGGATTGGATCCTGCGGGCGCCAGGTCCCGGAGGGGAACAGTGTCCTGACGGACGTCAGGGTATTCGATGAAAGCGTATTGGGGGTTCGAGTGGAGTAGGAGCACTCTCTCTACGAGTGGGTCAGAGTTGTGTGCTCGGACGTTCTTCCGGATGAGAACCGGGCCCGGTGTCTTCAACAATCCTGGGAGCGAGACCTCCTAGAAAAAACAAATAGCCGTTCGTGAGGGGTCTGGTTGGTGGCTGTACATAGGAGGGACCTAATAGCATGGAGCGCGTCGGGGAGGACTTCCTGCCAATGGGAGGTCGGAAGATTCCTGGACCGGAGGGTCAGTCGGACGGTCTTCCAGACCGTCGCGTTCTCCCTCTCGACCTGCCCGTCCCCCCTCGGGCTGTAGCTGGTAGTCCTGCTCGAGGCGATGCCCTTGTCGAGCAGGTACTGACGCAGCCCGTCGCTCATAAAGGACGAACCCCTGTCGTTGTGTACATATCTGGGGAACCCGAACAGGGTGAAGATACTGTGCAGAGCTCTGATGACTATGTGAGAGGTCATATCGGGTCACGGGATAGCAAAAGGGAAGCGGGAGAACTCGTCGATGACGTTCAGGAAGTACACATTCCGATAGGTCGAGGAGAATGGCCCTTTGCAATCGATGCTCAGGCGTTCAAAGGGACTGGAGGCCTTTACCAGGTGGGCCCTGTCTGGTCTATAGAAGTGCAGTTTTCACTCTGCGCAGATCGGGCAATCCCTGGTGATGGCTTTTACCTCCTCGGTGGAGAAAGGCAGATTTCGGGCTTAGATGTAGTGGGCGAGCAGGGTGACCCCCGGATTGCAGAGATCATTGTGGAGAGCTTTCAGGTGGTCATCTTGCGTGCTGGCGCATCTGGGCATCTGGGTATCTGGGGGCTCGTTGAGCTTCCCCGGTCGATACATAATATCGTACTTGGAGGTGGAGAGTTCGATCCTCCACTGCAGGATCTTATCGTTTTTTATTTTCCCCTTTTATGAGTTGTCAAACATGAAGGCAACCGATCTTTGGTCAGTGATGAGGATGAACATCCTACCTGCGAGGTAGTGCCTCCAGTGTCTTGTAGCTTCCATGATGGCTTGTGCTTCCTTTTCGACTGAGGAGTGTCGAAGTTCCGAAACGGAGAGGGTTCTGGAGAAAAAGGCAACTGGTCTCCCTGCCTGATTTAGTGTGGCTGCGAGAGCGACCTCTGAGGAGTCGCTCTCTACCTGAAAGGGGACGGATTCATCCACCGCCCACATGGCCGCTTTGGCGATGTCCGTTTTAATGCAGGTGAAGCCTGGCGAACCTCATCTGACAGAGGAAAGAGTGTGGCCACAAATAGTGGGTGGGCTTTGTCCGCATACTGAGGGACCCACTGTGTATAATAAGAGAAAATCCCTGGCACCTTTAGAGGGCCCTCGGACAATGAGGGAGAGGGAGTTGTAAGAGGGGGTACATACGGTCCGGGTCGGGGCCCAGGACTCCATTTACCACGACATAGCCGAGGATGGCTAGCCTGGTCGTGCAAAAAACGCATTTCTCCGTGTTATATGTGAGGGTGAGTTTCTGGGCAGTCTGGAGAAATCGATGGAGGTTAGTGTCATGGTACTACTGGTCATAGCCGCAGATGGTGACGTTGTCCAAGTACGGAAACGTGACCCGCAGCCCGTACTGGTCCACCATTCGGTTCATTGCTCGTTGGAACACCGAAACACCATTCGGGACGCCAAAGGGAACCTGGAGGAAATGGAAGAGGCGGCCATCTGCCTCGAACACCGTGCAGTGCCGATCCTCCGGGCGGATTGGGAGCTGGTGGTATGCAGACTTCAGATCCACTGTGGAGAAAATGCAATACTGGGCGATCTGATTCACCATGTCTGCAATCCTGGGGAGGGAGTACACGTCGAGGAGCGTGAACCGATTAATGATTTGGCTATAGTCCACTACCATTCGGAATTTTTCCCCGGTCTTGATAACCACCACCTGAGCTCTCCAGGGACTGTTACTGGACTCTATGATCCCCTCACGTAGGAGCCTATGGATCTCGGTTTTGATAAACACCCTGTCCTGCAGGCTGTACCGCCTGCTGCGAGTGGCTACGGGTTTGCAGTCTGGAGTGAGATTAGCAAAGAGTGGAGGGGGGTCGATTTTTAGCGTCGCTAGACTGCAGATAGTGAGTGGAGGTAGGGACCTGCCAAAACTGAGTGTGAGTCTTTTGAGGTTGCACTGAAAGTCGAATCCCAGAATGAATGGGGCGCAGAGTTCGGAGAGTATGTATAGCTGGAAGTTCGAGTAGCTGGCGCCCTGAATCGTTAGGGTCGCGACAGTGACCCTTTGGAGGTGAACAGAGTGGGAGGCCGAAGTGAGGGAGATAGTTTGCCGTGCAGGGAAAATAGGGAGCGATCAGTGTTTTACCAGACTGGGAGTACGAAGCTCTCGGTGCTCCTGGCGTCGAAGAGGCACGGTGTACTTTACCCGTTGATTTTAATGGTCATCATCGAGTTGCGGAGGTGTTTCGGCCGCGACTGGTCCAACGTGACCATGCTGGGTTGCGGTTAGTCGGAGGCTCGATCAGCTGTGCTGGAGTGGCCCCGTGATGACTGTCCGCTGAGGTCGTAGACTTCGAGGTGAGTTTCAGAGTTTGAAGAGGTTGGATCCCAAGATGGCCACCACCGTGGATCGCACGTGGTGGGCGGCGAGGAAGATGGCGCCCAAGATGGCGGCCCTCATGAGTCGCACGTGGCCGGCCGCGTGGAGGAGGGTTGCCAAGAGGGCGGCCCCCATGAGTCGCTCGTGTCGGGTGGGGGCAGAGTCGGCATACAGGCTGCAGCATTTCGGGGCATGAGAGCCTGCGAGTTTGGGAAGCAAGTGCTCTTGGCTGCGGGAATGTTTGGAGAGGGGGATTTCTTCGCCAGGCAGATCCGGGCATAGTGTCCTTTGCGACCGCAGCTGCTGCAGGTCGCGTTCCGGGCCGGGCAGTGGTGTCGTGGGTGTTGGGGCTGCCCACAAAAATGGCACAATGAGGCTGCGTAGTGGGTGGGTGGCTCCACGGCGCAGGCCTGGGCAGTCGCTGGTTGGGGGCCCATGATGGGGTCGCTTGGTCCGCGGGGAACGAGGTGAGGCTGCGGAACGTGACATCCATGGTTGTAGCTAACTCTACAGTGTCTTCCAAGTACTGGGCCCCTTTTTCAAGCAACTGCGGGCGCACATAGTTTGGCCTGAGCCCTGCCACGTACACATCTCGGACAGCGAACTCCATATGCTGGGCGGCTGCTACAGCTTGATAATTGCAGTTCAGAGCTAAGGCTTTTAAATCGCGCAGGAATTCGTCCAGCAACTCCGCCGGGCGCTGGCGGCAGGTCGTAAAAATGTGCCGCGCTTAGGCCTCGTTGATGGGCCTCACGTACATTCGATCGGGCATGGCCAGGGCCTCCGTATATGAGGAAGTACTGTTAAGTTGAGTAGAGATACGGTGGCTCACCCTTGCGTGCAGTAGGCTGAGTTTCTGCTCCTCCGTAGTTTCTGAAGTGCTTGATTCAGCCAGGTAGGCCTGGAAATATCTGAGCCAGTGTAGAAAGATTTATTTCGCCTCTGCAGCCTGCGGGTCGAGTTCTAGTCGGTCAGGTTTGAGGGCTGATTCCATAGTCGTTTTCTTCAAGTTTCCTAAGACTATTAAATTGATGAGACCATCAATTCACAGGACACGTGATTGGAAGTGAACAGTGGTTTTAATAGTCTTACAACCGAGCCTGCCTGCGATGAGATGAACTGGCAGCAGGCTCACGACTGCAGATATTTATTTATTCCTGTTAGTGGGAGGAGCCATGGGCGGAGCCGAGGGTGGAGCCCAGTACAAACTCCTCATCGCCCCCTATGGGCAGAGCTGCGCAACGGCTCGTATACAGAGCTCACAATGACACAATACATATGATACAACACAATGTGAATTACTAGGTTTATAATTCACCACATGCCACATCGCATTAAATCCCAGTGTGATCAGTGCCACTGATACACGACAAAATTGGTTTAATTTGCTTGGTTTGCACATTCGAAATGTGGTGCGCCCTCTCCTTGTTACTACAATATGTCTGCATGATGTGCAGTGACGGTGGTGTTGGATTAGGAATCGACTCAATGCAATAAGCAGTACGTTTTAAATTTACTACCATGGTTTAGTATCATCGAATTTTGTAGGTTGAATGGGTGGCCTCAGTTAGTCCGTGTGTGAGTTTCTGGGGTATACATTTATATTGCATGTATCTTCTGACTTTATTTTCAATTCAACTGAAGGCCATTGTATTTGAATATTTAAAAAATGGTTGCTATGGATGCCAGCCATTAGCAACACAAGACAAGATTTTTCACTGCATTTCTTGTGTCGGACTGGGGAACAACTTATTTCTTCTGCTCTTCTATGACCAGAATTGATTAATTCTCTAATCCAAGTAACAATTGGCCTGACACACAACAGCTCATTATTTCTTTACAGTGATGTGCAGAGGAAGAGAGATGTGGCGAAACAGAAGTGGAAAGGGGGCTTAATATTCATCACCAAAGTGGGTAGCGGGAGTGGGCATAATTCCCGCTCGACTCTTCAAGGGAACGTACGTACAGAGGTGGTATCTCCAAAGAAGAGAGGTTGATGGTTGGAATTTAGAAGAGTGATGTATGAAATGGGACGGACGCAGTGACGGTATTTTACATTTGGCCTATGTATTTTGTTTTCATGTATGGAGTGAGCTGCCCTCAGAACAATACTTTCCACTGTACCTCGGTACACGTGACAATAAACAAATCCAATCCAACAAGGGCTGCAAGGTGCGAGACATGCTCTGTGCAAGGCCTCAGTGCGTGGGACATTGACTCTGCTTAAATACTGGTTTTAAAAAACAGAAAGGTCCTCCAATCCTCACTCTTCACACTCGCGTAGGCCGCAACAAACTGCCAGGCAACTGCCTGCCACATCATTCCCCCATCCACCCACAATGTATCGCTGTGTGTCCAGTGCCTCTCTGGGCTCTGCTACCCAGGTGTCCAAGCCAAGTTATGACCTCCACTATCCCAAGAACATTATAGATCCTGTGCCAAGCTGCGACATTTCCATGTCAGCTACCCACATTGTAAAGAACCAATGCACCCTTCAATGACCATAAGATGTGTAAAAAGAAACATTTGAAAAGTTATTTGCTCATTACATTCCACGGTAACTTAATACTCCTTTCACTCCAGCTCAATAAAAACAAGTATCCTAATCTTTAAAGTGTTAATATCAGAAATTCCAAGCAATGTAAACCACTTAATGTTGTGTAAAGACAACCACTGGACAACTGAAACAGAGAAATGGGGCGGGATTCCCCCCACCCCCGGCCGCTGCCCCGACGCCGGCTGCCAGATTCTCCGGCGGTAGATTTTAGGCGGGAGCGGGAATCGCGCCAGTCGGGGACCATTGGAAGCGGCGCCCCCGGTGATTTTCCAGCCCGCGATGGGCTGAGTGGCCGCCCGTTTTAGGTGCTTCCCGCTGGCGTAAAATACACCAGGTCTGTACCGGCGGGACCTGGCTCTGCGGGCGGCCTGCGGAGTCCTCGGGGTGGTGCGGGGATCTGGCACAGGGGCCAGCATGCGTTTCATGCAGCTCCAGCTGCCGAAACGGGTACCAGCACGACCGACGCGAGGTGGCACATGCGCGCCACAGCCGGCGCGAATTCGCGCATGTGCGCCACAGCCAGGGGGAGTTTGCGGATGCACGTGGGTTGCCTTCTCCGCGCTAACCTCCGGGTAACATGGTAGAACACTACAGGTGCCCGGCGCGGAGGAACATAGGCGCCACCCGGTGATTGCCGGAGAATCTCGCACACTATGTCCAGTCCTTTCCTCTTATCTATCTGACAGGCTAGATTGCACAAAAAGAGCAGTACATATTGTCCTTTCTGTTTCCCACTTCCATGTTGACTCCATTCAACCATATTATGATTTTCGATGTACCTACTACACCGTCCTTAATGATATACCTAGGATTTGGCCTACTTATGATGTTGGCTCAAGCGTCATTTATCCTTCTCCCTTCTTCCACTCCTAAATAGTGATATCATGTGATCTATCTTCTACCGTTTAACACTAGATTTGGAACCTAGGGAGTTTTAAAAGATCACAATAAATATATCTACTTTCTTTGCAGTCGATTATTTGAAATATATATTCAGTATATTTCTATTCAGTATATTCGATATGTATGCAGAAATCCAAGGTTTTGTCATAAATTAGTCACAGCCATCTATAGAGCACAACTGTCACTTATATGCAGTAGTCAAGACTCCATTCTCTGTGGTTCCCTTTGGTTCTCAAATATGTATGGATCATTTGCTTGCATCTAATGTGACGACAGACATAAAAACTGTTTTTAAAATTTGTATTTATTTTTTATTTATGTGTCACTGCTGTTTCATTAAAGTTGCAACTAATTCATTGTCAAGGAAATTCCTTCCTCACCGCCCTCCTCCCTTCTCATTTTGCTTATTGTTTTTAAAAATGCTGACATCGAGTATTTATTTCCGAATTTGTTCATTTGTGATTACTGAATGGCTACTTGTAAAAGTTAATCATGCCTGTGTTATTGATTCACATCAACTCATGGATGTTTTTCACATACTCAAATATTATGTCTAAGAACCAGAGAATTTCTACAGTGCAGAAGGAGTCCATTCGGGCCATCGAGTCGAAACTTACCCTCCGAAATAGTATCCTCTATGCCCACTCCCCTGCTCAATCCCCGTAATCTCACTATTTCAAACACCTTTGAGCACTATTTTAGCATTGCCAATCCACATAATCTGCACATATTTGGACCATGAGAGGAAACCGGAGCACCTGGAGGAAACCCCCGCAAACATGGGGAGAACGTGCAAACTTCACACAGTCACCCATGGTCAGAATTGGAGCCGGGACCCTATGGGCGGCAGGTTGGCACAGTAGTTAATGCTGCTGCCTCACAGCGCTAGAGACCTGGGTTCAATTTGGATCTCAGGTGACTGTCTGTGTGGAGTTTACACGTGCCCGCATGGGTTTCCTCCTCGTGCTCCGGTTTCCTTCCAAAGTCCACAGATGTGGAGGTTAGGTGGATTGGTCATGCTAAATTTTCAGCTAGTGTCCAAAAGGTTTGAAGGGGTTATGGGGATTGGGTGAGGGTATAGGCTTAGGTAGGGTGCTGTTTTGGAGGGTCGATGCAGACCCGATGGGCCAGAGGCCTCCTTCTGCACTGTAGGGATTCTATGAGTATTTCCACAAGCCACATTGGCAGGGAATCAAAGCTGGTGAAGTCAACAATCTTGACTTCACAATTCCGTTTGAAGATAAGTATTCATAGGGAGTAAGGGAGTGGTCAGGGCAGAGACAGCTCAAGGCAAACCCGCCAAGGGCAGAGCAATGGAAAACAAGGGAAGGAAATTTTGCAAGCATGCTGCAGGGCTTTATGAGCTTAAAGCAACACAGAGTCCTGGACCCAAGGGTGGAGAGATGACCAATTACAGTCCATGTAATTGAATCTTGAGAAGAATGAGTTGGAAAATGTGTAGATATGTGTAGATGGCACAGACGGGAATGCTTGAACTGCCAGATTAAGGTGCATTGCAATAAAATTAATTTGTGTTTGCTTTATTTTCTTGATTAACCATTTAGGCGATGAGCTACATAAAAAGGATACTGGTAAAAGATT
This sequence comes from Scyliorhinus canicula, assembly GCF_902713615.1. NCBI lineage: Eukaryota > Metazoa > Chordata > Chondrichthyes > Carcharhiniformes > Scyliorhinidae > Scyliorhinus > Scyliorhinus canicula. The sequence goes on from NC_052157.1 coordinate 95,314,038, forward strand.
CTATCAAGCATCGAATTAATCATGCACAAATTAAATTGATGGTTGAAATTCAAAAAAAGTATTTTTGCAAGAATTGCTAGTGCCAAGTGTTTTACATTCCACAGGAGGGAGTGGCACAATACCATTGGAGTGAACCCGGCATATCACTAACAGTGTGTTAACCGCTGTTCACTGAATCCAGCCCATTGAAATTCTTATTTACAGTGGTGAAAATTTAACCCTCACAGTTGCTGCATTGGGGAAGTCACTTGAATAAACCAACCCAAAGACTCATTAATAATAATCGCTAATTGTCACAAGTAAGCTTCAATGAAGTTACTGTGAAAAGCCCCTAGTCACCACATTCTGGCACCTGTTCGGGGAGGCCGGTATGGGAATTGAACCTGCACTGCTGCCTTGTTCTGTATCACAAGCCAGCTGTTTAGCCCACTGTGCTAATCCAGCCCCATGATAATACCATGGCACAAGTTGTAACTATTTACGATGGATAATGTATTGATAATGATTAGTGGGGAAAAGCTTCACTTGTTCTGGTGATCGAAATGAATCCGGAGTGCAAAATAGTCCGATCTGTTAGGACAATGCTTGTGGCTTCCAAACAATCTCCATTTATACCACCATAAGTCGCCCCCTATGAATTACTGGCCACCAACAACATCTACTTAAATTTTAAAATCTTCCTAATCTAAATGATGAGCTTCGCTGTAATTATCTCTACCCTTCTCGACTCTCCGGGTAAAGACAACATGTGTTCTTCCAGTCGAAAAGCTATATTTTAACCACCCTTTATCAACCCCGCTGAGTAACCTCTTCCACACCCAGGAAGTTCTTAGCCACATTGCACAATTCACTCCATATTTAAACTGACAGAATACAGCAGCTAAAAAAAAAGCAGCAATACCTCACAGTCACTATCTTTAAGTTCAATAATCTAAAACTAACCTGGGAATTTTACTTTTTATACCCGGCAAGAGTCGCCGATTATTATTATTATGGAACCCGGACCAAACCCCAAATTATATCAGGAAACTGGAAGAGACATGACCGTTTTCAATTTACAGACTGAGGTGAAAGGATCATAGAACCATCACTTCATGAGTGATTCCACTGACAGTTAGATAACTTTTATACTAAAACAAACTTTATTATTAGCTCAGGATTCACACCATTAACATCCAAGGAAAAAACACATTTTCAATTAGCCATTAAACAGTTCTAAAAATAAATGCAGGACTTTAATCTTATTTTCTTACACTTCTAAAATTTCAATTGAGCAAAATTCACACACCCAGGGAAAATACTATTTCTTAATAAAGTTAATACTCAATGGCTGCTTAGATTTATTCACAATTCATTGGAAGGGAAGATTTCAGAAGTCAGTGAGAATCGAGCAGAACTTTCAAAATGAAATTATAAACAGCAGACACAGGGCAGGGCTGAAAATGAAACTAAAAACAGACCCAGTCCGTCCCATAAATGACATCACAGCCTTCTAAGCTGTTAACCCCTTTCATCATTGCTTTAGCAAACATGTAATCTGGTATGTTAACCTAAATGCTTTAATTAACAATCCTGCAATGGACACATAATACAATATACATAAACATTTCTTGCACTCATCACACTACCCAGTTTCCATTGGTTTGTCATATCCAAGTTACCTCACTGTCAAGTCTCATACCAATTGCATCCCAGGCGCTCCAGCTTTGCCAGACTCCAAGAATAACCCAACAGATATCTTGGGAGCAAGAAAATGGTCTCCTATTTTACCGTTGAAACGCTTCCTGGGACAGCATTCCCAAAAAACATTGCACATCTTCAAAGCTGTGAAATAATCGATGTTAGCTATATCAATGTCATCTGCTCTGAGTTTTCCACTTTCTGAAGTAAAGTGAGGTTAGATTTTGTCGTTTATTGTGGACCACAATTCAGAGAACACCAAAGTATATCATGGAGTTCACCTGACCTACAACTTTTAATAGATTTTGGTTTTGGGCCCCACTTTCCAGGTGTTATTCAACAGAGACCTTAAGTATTTTTAAACAAAACAATATTTATTCTATTTATCCAGTTAACATTTTATAAACACACAGTAAACAGTTTAGAAACTACCAACACAAATAATCCCCAAAGATGCAATACTCTATAGGTAAGGCATAATAACATTCCTATTAACATCCATAAGTCAAATACTCTTTTTAACAAAGACAGCATGTTTGATTATCGACAGAAAGAAATTATCACTTTTAACTTATCAAGTGTTCTGAAGACATTATGCAGAGTGGAAGAGATCAAAATACACCTTCTTGTTTGAATGCAGCTCTCAACTGAAAACGAAAGCAAAAACGCAGCTACAAAAGAACTTCCAGCTCAAAAGGAAAGTAAAGGCCAGAAACACAGCTCAGCTCTACCCACACAATGACATCACTGCAGCTATTTGATAAACACTCTTTTCTTAAAGGGATCCTCACATGACACCTTGGGCAACTCAGCAAAATTGCAGAGATAAAGTAAATGCATGACATCAATGAGTTGAATTAAGAGGATGTTTTGCATAGAGCAAGCTTCTGATGTTTTATTACATTCATAGAAATTAACAGTGTTTAATTAATGTGTCCAACACTGCAGAATGCATTTGATTGTGTTATAACCCCCAGAGAGGTCACAAGATCAAGACAGTCAGATTCCAGATGACCTCCTCTGAGTATGATATCCCCCGGTAACGAAAGGTGGGGTTTCCCCCTTAACTAAGAGCTCAGCTCTCTAGTACAAAACCCCGTCATGGGAGTAAGTCGGCAGGTGGCCCTTCGGGGGGTGGTGAGTGCAATACTGTGAATAACTAGTATCTTTGTTTTCTACCTGGCTGATCCATTTGTGCTGCTTTAGCTGGTTCTATATTATCGGGAAGAATAAAGTGGAGCTACCGCCGGCACCAGATACTAGGCACTGGAGGGCAACTAGCGATGGGCAATGAATGTTTGCCAAACCAGTGACGCCCACATTCTGTAAATTAATTTTTTTTAAAGCCACTTCACAACTCCTAGAGAGGCCTCTCATCCATCCGCTGACATGCCGTACATTGGTAAGCTTGAGCCTCTTCAGGGAGAGGTCGATGACTGGGGGCAGTATGTGGAAAGAACGCATTACCTTTTCTGCAAAAATTGGATTGATGGGGATGTGCAGCCAACAATGGTGCTGCTTATGGCTTATAGAGGGCCGCGTGCAGCCTCATTAAGAGCCACTTCCGCCCACGCCTGCCAAATACCTGGGGCTGGTTTTGTTCACTCGGCTAAATCGCTGGGTTTTAAAGCAGATCAAGCAGACCAGCAGCACGGTTCGATTCCCGTATCAGCCTCCCCGGACAGGCGCCGGAATGTGGCGACTAGGGGCTTTTCACAGTAACTCCATTTGAAGCCTACTCGTGACAATAAGCGAATTTCATTTCATTTCATTTCATTCATACCTGGTCATTCGCTGTGTTGGTGGCCTTACTAAAGGGGCATCGAGACCCACAACCGATGAAGGTTCCAACTACAAATGGCCACTCAGACTCTATCAGAATCAAATAGCGACATCATGGCTCGCCTCTGAAAATCAGCAGAAACCTGCGAATTTGATGGCATAATCAATGACTCACTGTGAGACAGTATTGGGACAGCACAGTAGCAGAGTGGTTAGCACTGTAGCTTCACAGCGCCAGAGTCCCAGGTTAGATTCCCCGCTGGATCACTGTCTGTGCGGTGTCTGCGCATTCTCCCTGTCTCTGCGTGGATTTCCTCCGGGTGCTCCGGTTTCCTCCCACAGTCCAAAGATGTGCAGGTTAGGTGGATTGTCCATGCTAAATTGCCCTTAGTGTCCAAAAAGGATTGGATGGGCTGAATTCTATGTAAAATCTGGACTGCCGACACACAAAGAAAACCTCTGGGGGTAACTGACCTGACATTGCGATGCATCGTGGAGATCACCATCTTGCATGAAGTGCGGAGAAAGGGATCCAGGAGCACTGAAAAATCATGGTGCTCAACCTCAGCCGCCAAACTGCACGCTGCCCACAAGACATCCCGGAAGCAGAGTACTGACAGTGGGTCGCTCCCACAGGTACGGACACAGGCTACCACCGAGGCCCGAAACATCACAGAATGCCCTCCCTCAACCACCAGCAGGAGGACACCAGAGTATAGTCAGTATTGAGACGCTCCTTCACCCAGTCACCCCACCAGGGTTGACCACCGCCAAACGGACCAGGCCCAGTACAGGGATGATGAAGAGATCGCCAATCGCAGGCTGCATTGCATGTCTTTATCTGTATCACACCTGATCGCTCCCCTGTCCCTTGCATTGGGGACATATACACTTAGGTCAACGGTGGTTGCATGATCTCCACAATGGACATTCAGGCGTGTCAAAAATGCATATGCTGGCTCGCAGCTACATTTGGTGGCCAGAAATAGACACATTGACGTGGCCCGTCTCCACATCAATTTTGCTGGACCATTCCAGGGAGTGATGTTCCTCATCATTTTAGACGTCAACTCCAAGTGGATGGAAATACAAAATGCAGAGCATGACAGCTCAAGCCACCATAGACAGTCTACGGCAATCATTCAGCAAACACGGGATAACGCAGGTGCTGAAATTGGACAATTGGACAGCATTCACAAGTGCGGAGTTTGGTGCATTCAGGGCTTCCACTGAGATATGACATATGTACATCAGCCAGCACCACCCTGCGTGGATTACATTGGCGGAACATGCTGTACAAACATTTAAAAACGGGATGAAGAAGCAGTCCTTGGGTTATTGGGAGACAGAGCTTGTGTGGTTCCTTTCTTGTTGCAGGATACCACTGTGGTGAACCACTGTGCAGCTGTATTAGGGGATGTAAGGTAGGACCTGCACTACAGGATCGCCGGTAGCCCATGCCCACTAGCTCCGCCCACAAGGAGCCATATAAATATGCGTGTCCTCCTTCTGGTCAGCCATTTCGCCAGCTGCAGTAGGAGGCCACGCATCTGACTGTAATAAAGCCACAGTTGTACCAATCTGAGGGCGCGATTCTCCGCTGCCCATGACGGGTCGGAGAATAGCGCGAGGGCGTCTCCGACAGTTTTCACGCCCTCCCGCTATTCTCCCCCCCCCCCCCCCCCCCCACGGCCGCCCCACGACATGAATCGCTGCTCGCCGTTTTTACGGCGAACAGCGATTCTCCCCAGGTTGATGGGCCGAGTGCCCAGGCCTTTATGACCGTTTTTACGGCAGCAAACACACCTGCTTGCTGCCGCCGTAAAAACGGCTGCAATATGCCCGTTCTGGGCATCCAGGGCCCCGATTGGCACGGCAGTACCACGGCCGTGCCAAGGGTGGCATGGGCCCGCGATCGGTGGGCACCGATCGCGGGCAGTGCGTCCGTAATGGACACACTCTTTCTCCCTCTGCCGCCCTGCAAGATCAGTCCGCGAGGCGGCCGAGGGAGATGACGGCCCCGCGCATGCACGGGTTGGAGCCGTCCAACCCGCACATGCGCGGCTGACGTCATTGTGCGCGTCAGCCGGCGTGACGTAGACGCGGACTTAGCGACGGTCGCTAAGGTGATGCCATGCTTGTCGGGGCCCCGCTGCTAGCCCCGCGCGGGGGGGAGAATCGGGTCCCGGGAGGGGGCGCGGAGGCTGCCGTGAAACAGGGCCAGTTTCACGGCAGCCTTTACAATTCGCCGCATTTATGGAGAATCGCGCCCGAGTCTTTTGTGCAATTGACCGTGCATCAACTGCGACACGCCACAACGGGGGTTGCTCAGGCCGGATTGGTGATGGGCGAACACATATCTGTTTACTCCACTCGGAAATTGGTGTGAAAATCCACCGGACCACGGTCGAGCAGAGGCTCCCGCTGGACTGTGTTTGGTATTACACCTCTTTGCGTTGGGAAATTCAGTGTGCATCCAGAACACTGGAGAAGGAACCAGGTGGACACCAGGGGCAGGATCCTCTGACCGCCTGCCGGGTCGGAGAATCGCCAGGGGCCGGCGTCAATCCCACACCGCCGTGTCCCGAAGTCTCCAACCGGTAAATAGTCGGCGAGGCGTCAATCCCGCCGCCCGCCTCGGAGAATATCGGGGGCCGGCGGGAGGCTATTGACCCCGGTGCTGCCCGTATTCTGCCGGCCGGATGGACCGAAGTCCCGCCGACTTGACCATTGGTCATGCCAGCGTAAATCAAAACACCTATTTTACGACGTCAACCAGTGCTGATGGTTGACGCCGTTCAGCGTGGAGGTAGGTCACCGGCGTGGGCGGTGGCCGCAGGAGAAGTGAGGCGTGGCCGCAGTCTCTGGGTGGGGGGAGAGGGGGCAGGGGGGCGGGTGGGGAAGTGGGGCGTTGTGGGGGTGGTGAGAGTGAGTGCCGGGGAGGGGGGAGAGTGCAGAAGAGGGGGGGACAGTGCGAGTGCCGGAGAGGGGGGGGGGGCGAGTGGGAGGGCCAGAGACGAGGGACTGTGCCGGAGAGGGTGGGAGAGAGCGATTGCCGGAGAGGGGTGGGTGAGGGACAGTACCGGAGGGGCGGGGAGAGTGCCGGAGAGAGGGGAAGAGTGCCGGGGAGTGGGGGGGGGGGGAGAGAGCGAATGCTGGAGAGCAGGGGACAGTGCCGGAGAGCGGAGTAGAGTACCGGAGAGGTGGGGAGAGTGCAATTGTCGGAGAGGGGGGGGGAGAGTGCGAGTGCAGGGGAGGGGGGGATAGTGCCGGGGAGGGGGGGGGGAGTGCCGGGGAGGGGGGGAACGGGAGGGCATCCGCCTGGCCAGATGCCATCCTCCCACAGTCGCACCCATGGAGCCCATGGCGCCTGGCTGCCGGGGGGGGGGGGGGAGTACGGGCAACGATGACATGTTGTCGTTTCCTTCCCGATCCCCGCAAGCCGTCATGTTTTCTGATCAGCCAGCGATGTTGGCCACCATGATGGCAGGCGCTTTTGTACATGTTGCCACGGAGGAGGAGGAGGAGGAGCATGGCAGAGAGGCGGAGCAGGCTACGGCAGAGGAGCATGCCGCAGAGGGGCAGGTGGCAGACACTCAGGCTGGAGGGCCGCCTGCCCGACAGGATGATGATGAGGAGGAGGAGGGGGAGCACGAAGAGGAGGAGCACGAGTAGAGGGTTGAGAACTTTGTGTTGCCACGGCGACGGAGACGCGCGAGGAGGCCCCGTTTGTACTGACCCCATTTGTCGTAACAGGGTCTCACGGACCGGGAATGCAGGACGAGACTCCGGTCTGCCAACTGTTGGCACACCTGGCACTGCGTGACACTGGGGGAGGACACCCTCTCCCCGTGTCCATCAAGGTTACGGTAGCCCTGAACCTTTATGCCACGGGTTCATTCGATGCACCAAGTGCGGACCTGTCCAGCATCCCGCAGCCATCGGCGCACCGGTGCATCCGGGCAGTGACAGACACCCTTTATGCCATTGTGGACTGCTACATCCAGTTCCCTGTGGACCGGACAAGCCAGGATGCCCTGGCCTTGGGCTTCTCTGCCTTGGCCGGTTTTCCCATTGCCCAGGGGGCGATCGATGGGAAGCACGTCGCCATGTGGCCACCTGGAGATAATAGGGCTATGTTCAGCAATAGGAAGGGGACCTATTCCATGACCATTAAGGTGGTCTGCGACCACCTCATGATTATCCTGCACGTCTGCGCCCGGTACCCGGAAGTGTTCACGACTCATAAGTGTTCCCCCGGACTCACATCCCCGACATGTTCGAGGGACGCCACCCCCTGTTGAGGGGCTGGTTGCTGGGCGACAGAGGCAGCGCATTGCGGTCATGGCTGATGACGCCTATACGGAGGCCACAGAGTAACATGGAGAACAGCTACAATTATGCCCATGCAGTCACAAGGGGTGTGATCAAGAGGTGCTTTGGGCTGCTGAAGATGCGTTTTTGGTGCCTGGACATCTCTGAGGGGGCCTCCAGTACCCGCAAGATAGGGTCCGCCACATCATTGTGGTGTGCTGCGTCCTGCACAACATAGCCCAGCAGAGGAGCGATGTGCCACAGGCAGAGAAGGGGGAGGGGAGGAGCAGGAGGAAGAGGCGCAGAACTCCCCAGATGAGGGAGATGGGGCAATTGTAAGGGCAGACGGGTTGAACATGGGCGGGTGGCTGCCCACCGTTATCGGCTGGGCCAGCGGACACGGGACAGTCTGAGAGCCGCCCGGTTCACTGACTAGGGGGCGTGCGAATCGGCGACTATGGCCACATACCGCACACCATGGCAACATCCGACGAGCCTCACCACCCCCCCCCCGACCCACCCAGCACCAACACCCTAACCTCCCCCGACCTACGCAGCACCAACACCCTGACCCCCCCCCATCCCACCACCAACCACCCCCACCCCACCCGCATGCACACCACTCCTCCATTGCACACTCACCTTGGCACAACGGGCCGGGCTCACACGGTCGCCGGTTGAGGCGTGTCTATGACAGGCCATGGAGGATGATGACGACTCGCTCTGCGATGAGCTCCTGGCTCCACATCGTTGGACAATGTCTGACTCATGCCACAGCACCACCATCCACCCGAAACATCCCTGCATGCGGCCGTGACACTGCAGCGCACGGTCCCATCCTCTGCCCTGGGGGAAGGAGAGGTTGGCCCAGGTGGAGGGGGGCACACTCACCTGGGGCCGACATAAGACCACCCCTCCCAAAACACTCTGGCGCTCAACATACATGACACCCCTGCACACTTCGGACAGAACGCAAAGGCAGCTTCTGTAGATGAGAAAGTGCTTTTAATTACAAACTGTCCGTACACGTGCCCTAGCCCCTAAAAATCATCTGTGCCCTGCACCCGCGCCAACTTACTCAGTGCCTAATTGATTGGCCTTACGAGCCTTTTGACTACGTCTAGGTGGTTCCCCAGACGGTACAGCAGAACTGGAGGTGGACTCCTGTGATTCCTGCCCTGTGACTCGGTATCCTTTTGGCAGCCGTTTCCTGGGGCGGCTCGGCCTCGATGGACCAGGCTGCAGCTCGGGCGACTGGGTCGGCGAGCTGCCAGCCTGTCCTGCCGGTTGCCCAACAGATGTACCTTGGACGGAAGGGGGGAGACCGAGGTGTTCCAAGACCTCTCCTACAGGGGGACCTGAGACAGGCCCCACCACATCTTCCTCCCTCAGGGTGCCCGATGGCCCCCAAGCCTCTACATGGGTTGGGGTGCGAACGGACCGGCCATCCGACGCCCTCGCGACACCTGGCGCTGCCAGTCCTGGAGGCCCGTGCTGGTATCGTCAAGGGTCTGCAGGTTTGCAGCATTGGAGCTGAGGGAGTTGGCCATCACTGTCTGTATCTGGGCAATGCCGGCCAGCACGTCAGTAATGGCGCCGATACCCTCAGCAATGGCCTGCTGGGACTGGGCCATGGCCTGCTGAGACTGGGCCATTGCCTGCTGAGACTGGGCCATTGCCTGCTGAGACTGGGCCATTGCCTGCTGAGACTGCGCCATGGCCTGCTGAGACTGGGCCATTGCCTGCTGAGACTGGGCCATTGCCTGCTGGGACTGCGCCGTGGCCTGCTGGGACTGGGCCATTGCCTGCTGGGACTGGGCCATTGCCTGCTGGGACTGCACCATGGCCTGCTGAGGCAGGGGCACGGCGTTGAGCGCCTCTGCCATCTGCCGCTGGCTCTGGCTCATGGCTTCCTATGAGAGGGAAGCCATGTCCTGTGCCATACATGCCACCCTCACTGAACGCCCCTCGCATTCTACTCCCCATGTCTGACACCGTCTCACCCATTGCCTCCACCGGGGACGCCACCCGTGCATTTTCGGCCTGGGAGGCACGCATAACCGGTACCACTTCCAGCTCCTGGACGTGGGTGGACTCCTCCACCTGCGTCTGCAGCCGCTGCAAGCCAGCCATCATCCTCTTCCTTCGTCCAATGTTTGGTGGCTACATTGGGCCTATGGGTGGGTGTGGTAACTCCAGGAACCCGGGACCCGTCTGGGCAGCAGATGTTCGCTTGCGCAGGACGCCCTCCGACCTCCTGTACCTCCTGTACCTCTGCTGCTCCTACCTCCACCTGCTGTACCGGTACAGCAGTGTTGTGCGCACCAATGAGTGTACCAGAAGCCTCATCACTAACGTGCCCATTGGGGCCTGGGGACTTATCTGCCATAGTGTTTTACAAGACGCCCAACACCACCTTTTTGACCCAGATTATATGACATCCTTCCCCCAACTCATTTCCCATCAAGTCCTTTTCTTTGGACAATGCTGTTGCAAACACAAATGAGAGGAGATCTAAGGGATTGGTTCAGCAGTGGGCTAAATAGCTGGCGTGTAATGCCAGTAGCGTGGGTTGAATTACCGTACCTTCCTACCCGAACAGGCGCCAGACAGTGGCAACTAGGGGCTTTTCACAGTAACTTCATTGAAGCCTACTTGTGATAATAAGCGATTATTATTATTATTATTATTAATCAAGGTGTTTAAACACTAAATGGAATTGATAAAGTAGACATAGACTCGATTCGAGATTCCCTCTTGTGGGGCAATCTAGAATGAGAGGTCGCGGATATAGGTGGCAGATTTAGAACTGATATGGGGAGGAATTACTTCTCGCAGAGGGTGATGAATTTGTGGAACGTGTTGCCAGAGTGCAGTGGAATATGAGTAATTAAATGGTTTCAAGAAGGAGATAGATACATTTCTGATACAAAATTATGGGTAATGAGTTGGGGGAAGGGTGTCATATAATCTGGGTCAAAAAGGAGGTGTTGGGCGTCTTGTAAAACGCTATGGTAGATAAGTCCCCAGGCCCCGATGGGATCCCCCCCCCCAGAATACTGAAGGAGGCAAGGGAGGAAATTGCTGGGGCATTGACATAAATATTTGTATCCTCAGTGGCTACAGATGAGGGGCGGCATTCTCCCCTACCCGGCGTGACGGAAGGTCCCGGAAGCTGCCCGGAGGGGCAGCACGGTAGCATGGTGCTTAGCATAAATGCTTCACAGCTCCAGGGTCCCAGGTTCTATTCCCGGCTGGGTCACTGTCTTTGCAGAGTCTGCACGTCCTCCCCGTGTGTGCGTGGGTTTCCTCCGGGTGCTCCGGTTTCCTCCCACAGTCCAAAGATGTGCGGGTTAGGTGGATTGGCCATGCGAAATTGCCCATAGTGTCTTAAAAAGTAAGCACAGTAAGAAGTCTTACAACACCAGGTTAAAGTCCAACAGGTGTGATTCAAACACGAGCTTTCGGAGTGCAGCTCCTTCCTCAGGTGAATCTGCGCTCCGAAAGCTCGTGTTTTAATCACACCTGTTGGACTTTAACCTGGTGTTGTAAGACTTCTTCCTGTGCTCACCCCAGTCCAACGCCGGCATCTCCACATCATGGCTAAAAAGTAAGGTTAAGGGGTGGGGGGTTGTTGGGTTACGGGTATGGGGTGGATACGTGGGTTTGAGTAGGGTGATCATGGCTCGGCACAACATCTAGGGCCGAAGGGCCTGTTCTGTGCTGTACTGTTCTATATTCTATGTTCTAGTAGGGGAGTGGCGCCAACCACTCAGGGGTCGCGCCTCCCCAAAGGTGGGGAATTCTCAGAGGTGGGAATTCTCCCCACCTTTGGGGGCCAGCCCCGCGTCGGAGCGGTTGCCACCAGAAGACCGGCGCAAAAAAACGGCGCCCCCGGCAGCGGGGCTGGCCGAAAGGCTTTCGCCGGTCGGCGAATGCGCCGGCAGTGACGTCAGCGGCAGCTGGCCGCTGACATTACTGTCTGCGCATGCGCGATGTGGGGTTCTCTGCGGAGGCCGTGGAGGACGCGGAAGAACATAGTGTAGCCAAGGCACTGGCCCGGAGTCTGAGCGGTGACCCCTATCGCGGGCCATGCCACCGTGGGGGCACCCCCCGGGGTTCGATCGCCCCCGCCCCCCCCAGGACCCCGGGGGCCTGCTCGCGCCGCTGAGCCCGCCGTTCCAGAGGTGGTTTAAACCTCGGCGGCGGGAGAGGCCTCCCAGCGGCGGGACTTCGGCCCATCCGGGCCGGAAAATTACCGCAGGGTCCTCTCCGATCGGAGTGGCGAGATTCCGCCGCCGCCAATTCCTGGGTGGCGGAGAATCTCTGCCACGGCGGGGGCGGGATTTTAGGCGCCTCCAGGCGATTCTCCGACCCTGCTGGGGGTCGGAGAATTTCGCCCGAGGTTCCAGAGGACTGGATAATTGCTAATATTGTTCCTTTGTTTAAGAAGGGCAACAAGGATAATCGAAGGAACTACAGCCCGTTGAGCTTTACATCAGTGGTAGGGAAATTATTGGAGAAGATTCTTTGAGACAAGACATACTGCTATTTGGAAGCAAGTGGATGTATTAGAGAGAGGCAGCATCATTTCTTGAAAGGGAGGCCGTGTCTCACTGACTTAATCGAGATTTTCGAGGAAGTGAGAAAGATGATTGATGACGGTACAGCAGTGAATGTTGCCCACATGGATTTCAGTAAGTTCTCTGACAAGAACACTCATGGCAGACTGAATCAGAAGGTGAAGTCACATGGATCAGAGGTGAGCTGGCAAGATGATAAAGAACTTCTAGACATAGAAGTCGTTGTAGGGTGCATTTCTGAATGGAGGACTGTGACCAGTGGTGTTCCACGGGGATAAGTTCTGGGACCTTAGCACAGTGGGTGGCACAGTAGCACAGTGGTTAGAATCGTTGCTTCACTGCGCCAGAGCCCCAGGTTCAATTCCTGCTTGGGTCACTGTGCGGAGTCTGCACGTTTACCCCGTGTCTGCGTGGGTTTCTTCCAGGTTCTCCGGTTTCCTCCCACAAGTCCCGAATCACGTGCTTGTTCAGCGAATTGGACATTCTGAATTCTCCCTCTGTGTACCCGATCAGGAGCCGGAGTGTGGCAACTAGGGGATTTTCACAGTCACGTCATTGCAGTGTTAATGCGAGCACACTTGTTACAATAATAAAGATTATTATGTAGTATATATAAGTGATTTGGTTCAAATGTAACTAGTCTGATTAGTAAGTTTGCGGGCAACACAATGGTTGGTGGAACTGTGAACAGCGATGAGGACTGTCAGAGGATACATCAGCATATAGATTGGTTGGAGACTCGGGTAGAGAGATGGTAGATGGAGTTTAATCTGGACAAATGTGTGATAATGCATTTAGAAGGACCAATGCAGGTGGTAATATATAGTAAATGGTAGAACCCTTAAGAGTATTGACAGCCAGAGGGTCTGGGTGTACAGATCCGCAGGTCACTGAAAGTGGTACGCAAGTGGGGAATCATAGAATTACAGTGCAGAGGGAGGCCATTCGGCCCATCGAATCTGCACCGGCCCTTGGAAAGAACACCCTACCTAAGCCCACAACTCCACCCTATCCCCGCAACCCAGTAACCCAGCCTAAACCTTTTTGGACACTGAGGGCAAATTAGCATGGCCAGTCCATTAAACTACATATATTTGAACTGTGGGAGGAAACCAGAGCACCCGGAGCAAATCCAAGCAGACACGGGGAGAGACTCCGCACAGACAGTGACCCAAGCTGGAAATCGAACCTGGGACCCTGGAGCTAGGCAGCAACTGTGCAAACCACTGTGCTACTGTGTCGCCAATGTTGTAATAAAAAATGCATACGGAATGCTTGATATCATCAGCCGGGGCACTGAGTATAAAAATTGGCAAGTCATGCTGCAGCTGTGTAGAACCTTAGTTTGCTCACACCACCAAGAAGGAGGTGGAAGCTTAGAGAGGGTACAAAAGAGGCTTGCCAGGATGTTGCCTGCTTTGAAGTGCATCAACCATGAGGAGAGGTTGGATGAACTTAGTTTGTTCTCACTAGAACAAAGGAAGTTGAGGGGGTGATCTGATAGAAATCTACAAAGTTATGAGGGGCATGGATGGAATGGATGGTCAGAAGCTTTCCCAGGGTGGAAGAGGTCAATTAGTATTGGGCACAGGTTTAGGTGCAAGAACATGTGCGAGGGCAGTTTTTTCCAGAGGGTCGTGTGTCTGGAACTCGCTGCCGGAGGACATGGTGGAAGTAGGTACAATAGTGACATTTTCTGACAAAGCTCCCATCTGCAACAATAGGTTCACACATCTTCAAAAGGTAGAGGCAGGACGGAGGGACACTGACAGTCAGGGACCTATTCACGGATGGCAGGATCGCAACACTGGACAACTGACAGAGAAATTTTGGCTATCCAGGAGGAACGGAGCTAATGGTATATACAGCTTAACAACTTCCTACGAAAGGAGACAAGGACGTACCCACAACCGCGCACGACAGACACTACTGGAAGAACTACTGGACGCAAGCATACTAGACAAGAGGGAAACTGTAGTGACATGAATGACCGACTGACAGAAAGGCCGACCATACTGAATGCAACAAGAAAGAAATGGGAGGAGGACCTGGGGATTGAGATAGGATGGGGTCTCTGGAGCGAAGCACTGCATAAGGCCAACTCCACCGCCACGTGCACAAGGCTCAGCCTGACGCAACTAAAAGTGGTACATAGAGCTCACTTAACAAGAACCCGTATGAGTAGGTTCTTCCCAGAGGTGGAGGATAGATGTGAACGGTGCCAAGTAGGCCTGGCCAACCACGCCCACATGCCCTGGTCGTGCCCCAGACTGCTGGAGTACTGGACAGCCTTCTTCGAGGCTATGTCCAAAGTGGTGTGGGTGAGGGTGGAGCCATGCACGATAGTGGCGATCTTCGGGGTCTCGGACCAGTCAGATCAATTCCTGGGGAGGAGGGCAGACGCCCTTGCCTTTGCCTCCCTGATCGCCCGCCGTAGAATCCTGTTTGGCTGGCGGTCAGCAGCACCACCCAGAGCTGCAGACTGGCTGTCGGACCTCTTGGAATCTCTCCAAATGGAGAAAATCAAATTCTCCATCCAAACGTCAGACGACGCCTTCCATAGAACATGGAGCCATTCACACAACTGTTCCGGGACCTGTTTTTGGCCAGAGAACAAGAGGAAGAATAGACAGGTAGCCAAGAATCGGGAAATTAGTCAAGAATCAGGGGAGGGTAGCCAAGGCATGAAAGGGAGAGAGGGACTGGGAGGGAGGGAGTGGGGGGGGGGGGCGGTAAACCTGAAGAAAAAAAGGCGACCCAAAGGGGGGAGGGGGGGAGACAGCTAAACCTCAGGAAAGAATGGTGAACCGTGGAGGGGGGGGGGGGAGAAGAGAGGAGAACCAGCGGGATGGGGCGGTGGGCAGGGAAGCGGGAGCCGGAAGGAAGGCACGGGATGACAAAACGTGCATGACATCTCCAGGAGCGGGGAACGAGGAAATTAAAGATGGAGGACGGGAGGAGCAGCAGAAGCGGAGGCGAGCGGGGGACAGCAGCGAGAACCGTCCGGGAGAAGCAGGCGACAACAGCACACAACACAGCCAAGTATCGCACACTGTAATTATTTCCCCGGCACCCAAATGTATATTTGCCCCCCAATCCCCGCCACCCCTGCCCCCCTCCCCCCCCCCACCCCGCAAACTGTCGCGTACTTACGTGGTGTAAATAATTCTTCCAGATACACTGAGCTGCTGCTGTCGAGCTGGTGCACAATACCCCACCAGTTAGTCTATTTCATATTTTATTGCATTTATGTGTATATATATAGTGTGTTTCTTATTCTGTGTACATAACGATAATTATACCTTGTTCAAATACCCAATAAAAACATTTATTAAAAAAACCCAATAGTGACATTTAAGGGCCATCTTGGAAAATACCTGAATAGGATGGAAAAGAGGGATATGGGCCGCGGAAGTGTAAAAGGTTTTAGATTAGACAGGCAGCATGATTGGCACAGGGCTTGAGGGCTGAAGGGCCTGTTTTGTTCTGTTCTTTTCTTTGTTCTTTATCAACTCCAGCGAGTAGAAGCTCAAACTGTTTAATCTCTCCTCATAAGTCGACCCTCTGATCCGGGGATGAACCTGGTGAACCTCCTCTGAACTGCTTCCAATGCCACCAAATGCTTCCTAAAATGCGGAGACCAAAACTGGACACAAATCCTCCCAGATGGTGTCTCTTCAACACCCTATACAATTGCAACAACACTTCTCTACTTTTGTACTCCAGTACTTTTGCAGTGAATGCTAACATTCCATTTGCCTTTTTAATTACATGCTGTACATGCATACCGATTATCTGTGATTCATGAACAAAGCCACCCTCTACCCAACACGTGTTGAACCTGCTTTCCAATTAGATAACAATTTGCCTTTCTATTTTTTGAGCAAAGTGGATAACCTCACTTATTTATATTAAATTCCATCTGCCGAACTTTGGCTCAATACCCTAGCCTATCTCTATCTGTCTGTAACAGGTACCAGGATAGTTGAAAGTTCTGTGTAAAACAAGGCATGGATCACAGTCAGGCCATGGAGACGAGAACCTAAATGTCAGGAGCAATAATGAGAAATGGATGATTCCCTCTCAATGCGTTGTTTGCTTGCCACCCTGAACATTATTTCCTTGTCATGTGGACGATAGGTGATCACAAAGCGTAAAGTCCCGGCTGAGCTGATGAGACAGAATAGAAATTAGAATCAGACAATGTGAAGCAGAACCAGTTTGAATCAGCATCACCTCAGGCGTTAACGGTGATCTTGTCTGTTTGCATTCGTCTCCAGAAATTGCTAAATTGAAGAATGATCTAGAAGATGCAGGTTTGGAACTTTCCAACACTTTGAATTCTCTGTCGTAATTTCTGTTATCTGTTATTAAGTTGCTTCACACATGGTAATGGTTGATCACGGCCGACGGTACAGTCTCCAGGAAATGTCCAATGAAAAGTGCCGGCAGATTGACCGCAATGGTACCCAGATTTAATGGATGCCAGTGAGAGCAAAAGAGGCTGGAAAAGGTAGACTATCTCCCTCTTCCCAGTCTCCGCCCTCCCCACTCACCCCGCACAGAGATTGTCGAGGATGTGTTCGTCAAAAGCTTCAAAATGATTATGAGTTTCCATAGAGAAAATATATCAAACTTTCCAATGACAAGAGGGTTAAAGATGGCTGAGCGTTAAGCTTGGGAACAAATACAGCACAAATCAAATGAGGAATATGTCTTTATGTCACGATTTGTTAAATGCTGAAAGCCACTGGCTGAAAGTATAATAGAAAATAGTTCAATGCGAATATGCAACACAGAGTTTTATATATAATAGTAAAAACAATACGTAGGGGAACTAATTGTCCACCATTTTGTATCGGATACATACAGGTCATTCCTCCAGACCACCTTCTGTGCAGTATGCTTATAAGTTCCATTTACATTGTTGATGCAGACTAATTGAATGCATGAAGAGAGTTGTAACAATTATGATAGTTTGATTTTAAGTTATTTGTTCCCTCGCGTCACAGATGATGGTGTATCAACTATTTGATATTATGCAAACCAACACATTTGTGTTTCTCGGCAAACAAAAATGGATTCCTGCCATGACTTGACTTTGCTTTCATTAACAGAGGAAAAACTGCGACAAAAGACATCAGGTAAACATTGTTTTGATTCCCATTTGGAGCATGCATAGGCATGGAGCTGGTCCCCCAACCTCTCTAGCATCACCCAGCGGGTGTTAAGGCACTTTTGCCTCCTCCATCATTGTAGGCGAAAATATTCACGAATAAACCTTTGAGTGAGTAAAGAAGCAGTTTAATAATTTTCAGAGCTCTGAGAGAAAAGACCTTTGACCCCCAAGGTCTGTGCAGCACCTATTCTCGCCTGAGCTGAGGTCGCACTGGGTTAATATACAGAAGGAAAACGGAGTTAGTTTGCTTTCGCATTTACATATACCCACTTAATTCTGTTTGCGTCATTATTCATAACATTCATCTTCAATGCCATAAATGGCTGCAAGTTAGCTCCTATAGCCTTTAATTGGCAGTTTACCTTACCCAATCAATTTATCACATAGATAATGGTTACATAAAGTCATGGGGTCAATAGTCCAGCCACGTTGAAACTTGTCCTTCCTCATTCCTTGCTATCTCCTTAATTTGGGGCCCCTTTATCAGTTATAAATAGCTAAAAATACAGACATTGGGCAAAGGTTGCCAATGACTCATTGTCTCTCCGGATGCATTTCGTTGTGGATCACTTGTTTTGCACAAATCTTTACTACTTCAGCAGCAGACACTGATAATAACATAGTGTCAAGAACATTAACAGAGTCCATTTTATATCAGGCGGCATCCATTTCGAATCATCTGCAGTTCATTCGGAATTCTAGCTCTTCAGGACCCTGTTGGTCCTTGGACATCCCGATGTCCCAAGCTGACTACATCTCTAGTTGGGCTCTTCACATCCATCTCGGTATTTCCCCATCCGAGACGTCATGGTCGTTGATACAGGGGTCAGGCACATCGGAAGGGTCTCTTTGCAGTAGTAATTCATCGTAGACATCCTTGTTCTACACGGGCGCGACTGGTAGGACCTGTCCCATTATCTTAGCACAACATAGCTTTACTATGCTTATGAGACAGCAAAAAAGGCAAACAGATAACGGCAATTATTATCATTGAACGCATGATCCATGTTCCCCATCCTCCTCCAAATGGCCAATTTCCACACTGACCATCCCGCCAATCCGCCCAACGATAGCGAACGAAGGAGTCCGTAGTCGAGTGATGAGCCTAAAGTAACAAGATCTCCAATCAGCGCAGAATTTTGTGCCAATTGCCTGAGTCACTATTCTCCTACGGATATGACCCGCTTGAGGGCATGGGACAGTAAGCGGCCCTGTTGCTCCCACAGCGAAAAGGACCGGGAGGGTAGGTGTCGCCGTGGTGAATGTACAGCTGAGGAGGAATATACGTCCCTCCTTGGCTCGGAAATATTTAACGGCTCGGTTATTGATCTGTATGAACTGTGCATACCACCAATTCCGGGGGTTGTTTGATTTCCCATTAGAACCGATCAATTGGTAAGCATCGAGTGGCTACGACCAGGCAGTAAAGATTATATGGGTTCCTTTACAGTGGCCGCAAATAAATTGCCTCCCCGCTGTGCCATTAAAGCATCTCTCCTTATCGCAAGTACAGGCGAACTGGTCCCTATGTACTCGACAATGCTGGTGAGCACACTGTTTCTGTACACATGTGGAATTTTTGGGGACAAGGGCATAGACACATCCTCATCCCTGCCCCGTACAATATAGGGGATACTCTGTCTTCTCTGAACATCTTGTCCCTCCAGTTCCCTGTATTCCCCGGTAAGTAGGATGCATGGAGTTTAATAGTTCCACACATCTTCCTTGCATGCTCCTACTATAGCTGCCCGTCTGTCCCACACAGGGTCTATCTAACGTGTCTGCAGTGTATAGTTGGAGGGGTGTCCAACTCGGGGTATCAACAAACAAGGCCTGTAAATGGTAGAACCCTTAAGAGTATTGACAGCCAGAGGGTCTGGGTGTACAGATCCGCAGGTCACTGAAAGTGGTAACGCAAGTGGGGAATCATAGAATTTACAGTGCAGAGGGAGGCCATTCGGCCCATCGAATCTGCACCGGCCCTTGGAAAGAACACCCTACCTAAGCCCACAACTCCACCCTATCCCCGCAACCAGTAACCCAGCCTAAACCTTTTTGGACACTGAGGGCAAATTAGCATGGCCAGTCCATTAAACTACATATATTTGAACTGTGGGAGGAAACCAGAGCACCCGGAGCAAATCCAAGCAGACACGGGGAGAGACTCCGCACAGACAGTGACCCAAGCTGGAAATGTCCAAGTACAGACTTGGCCAACGGATAACACACAGACTGCTTTCCGTACAATCGTATATGAGTTTTTTTTTAATTGTCTTCCAATCCCATCACCCTTACAGCCGTGACAATACATATTAACGCGGCTACATCCCTTAGAAGGCTGGGAGAGCACATCATCTTGCTTCCCATCCTTAACTCTATTCACTCCCTCAGCTTATCCCTAAGCCAAGCAACGAACACTATACAAGGAACCCAATAGATACAAATTACATAATCATAAATTGAACGATCTGGAAGATAAATATAAAAGCAAGCATCAGTTCATCATCCATTACTTCATAACTTGGTTATTTGTTTTAGACTTAAGCAACCGCGTCCAACATTTCAACTGCGCATAGCCGGTATGAAAGAGAGAAGCCCGAGGAGGTCGTCTTTTCCTCATATAATTTTAATTGTGTCCAAAGTTTCCACACTCCTTTTCCCCTTCTGTCCACAAAGACATAGATATCTCCACTAATTATAATCTTGTAAGGCCCGCTCCATTTTGGGCCAAACCCTGGTTTACTGGACAGGATTTTACCATGACCTTACTACCCGCCAGGGGAACATAAGCCATCATCACGAGCTGTTGTGCCCGGTCCATATTTTCCTGATTGTCACGAAAGTTGTTTTGCATCGTTTTGAGTTGTGTACTCATTTCCAGAATATACCGTTTTAACCTACCTTTTAGGGGACCCACATTGGCCCCGCATGTTACGATGCCTTCAGGTAATTGCATCGCTCTTCCTGTCATTAGTTCATAAGGGGTTCATAAGCCTGTGGTTTGGTTTCCGGTGGCCCGCAGTTTCATTAAGATAATAGGCAATACTTCGGTCCAGGTTTTTCCTGACATCTGTATTGCCTTTGCTAGCGCATTTTTAAGAGTTTGATTCATCCGCTCCATCATTCCCGAGCTTTGGGGATGTTAGGGAATGTGAATAGGCACTCTCCATCGGGGAATTGCTTCTTCAGCGAAGACTCTGGCGACTGGCAAAGCGGTACAATTCTGCACAGGGAAAGCCTCAACCCATCGGGTGAATTGATCGATAATCACTCGGCAGTATGTTTTACCATGGTGGCAGGGGACCTGTAAAATCTATCTGCAAGTGTTCCCATGGTCCCCGTGGTCTGGGTTGGTGTCCCATTATGACTTTTATGGGTCTCCCAGGATTATGCTTGGCACAGGTGACGCACCGATGACAGTATTGTAGAGCATCTCACCTCATTCCTTTCCACTGCTAATCCCTTCCCAGGCTCCCTCTCATGGCTACCTTGCCTGAGTGTCCAAGTCCAATAATGTATGTTGAATACATTTGGGGGCCAATACCTGATTACCCTTTCACAACTCCATCACTACCCTTCTCCGCGTCTTGCTTTTCCCACGTACCACTTTCTCCGTCGGGGATGCCCTCGTGGAGTTCTTTAATACGTATCTCTTTCTCCGTGTGGTCCACAAGGGCGATCGGTGCTTCCTCAACCTCATTCTGTTCTGACGCCTTTTGCGCCGCTATGTCTGTGGTTTGATTCCCCTGGTGATTTATCCAAGCCAAGCTGTTCTGTCCTGTTCCCTCTGATATACCTTAATTTTAATCAGTGCTATCTGTTGGGGTTTGTTACAAGCCTCTAAGAGGGCTTCTATTCTCAATTGATGTTTTATCGGATTATCTCCTGTTGTAATAAATCCCCTCCTACCCCAAGCAGTCATGGTAGTCATGTACGACTTCAAAAGCGTACCTACTGTATCAATGTTCACTGTCTTGTTTTCTGATAACTTTAGTGCTTTGGTGAGCGCCACTAGTTCTGCCACTTGGGCCGGCAGGCCTCCATCAATTTGTCCTGATTCCACTGTCTCCAATGCTCCATTCACTAACACCCACCCTGTTTGGGGCCGCCCATCGACATGTTTACGTGACCCATCCACATAGAATGTTTCTTCCGCTGTTGCCAGAGGAGTACCCTTAATCCTGTCTTCCTCTAAATTCATGTCTACATACCCACAGTTGTGGGATTCCCCTTTTCCTAATATTCCCTGAGCTGGTTTCTCCCTTGTGTCCCTAACAATGGTTACTGACTTACTTGGAGGGAGGAGGCCCGCCTGCCACTTGGCCCGCCTCATATTCCAGACGGATCTTAGCTTTCCAGTGTTCAACATTTCTACCAGGGCATGTTTCGTGTGCAGTACAATGTTTCCTGTCATAACTATTGGTTCACTAACTTTCGCAGCCCAGGCCGCACAATCCAGTGCAGCAATGCACCGGAAGAGTCCAGTGACTACCGGTCCCTCTGCCGTAGAGTAATAGGCAATGGGCCTTCGCCTATCACCATGGCCCTTGGTGACCACTGCTGTATGGAACCCGTCCTCATTGTTGCAGTGTATGTGGAAATCTTTACTCATGTCTGGTAAACCCAATCCTGGGGCTGACTGATGTGACCATCAATTAGCTAGACACACGATTTGAAGTAAACTGTGGTTTTAATAGTCTTACAACTGAGCCAGCCTGCGACCAGAGGAACTGAGAGCAGGATTACGGCTGCAGCACTTATACTTCCGGTTAGTGGGAGGAGCCATGGGCGGAGCCATGGGAGGAGCCAAGGGTGAAGCCCAGTACAAACTCATCATCTCCCCCGATGGGCATGGCCGCGCAACGGCTCACATACAGAGCCCACAAGGACATAATGCAACGCAATGCAATACAGTGTGAATACAATGCAGTATTGTGGTGAATGTAATAGATGTATATATGTTAATTCGCATTGTCTTTGTAAGCGCAGTAGCGCTGTCCTACCACTAGGGGAGTAGTGCTGGGAGCACTCAAGGAACTTGTACTGGGCTCCACCCTTGGTTCCACCCATGACTCCTCCCCCTAGTGCAGCTGTATAAATACCCGTGTCCAGAGTCAGCCTGCATCACTACGAGTTCATCGACGGTAACAGGCTGGTTCTGAAGTAAGTCGATTAAAGCCGAGATTCACACCGGAAACACGTGTCTGGTGAATTGATGGTTCCATCAATTTAATCGACTTAAGAGCAGTAAAGATCGATTATGGAATCGGCCCTCAAGCCTGGACACCTGGAACTCAACCCGCAGGATGCAGAGGCTAAAGAAATATTTTCCCACTGGATCCAGTGCTTCAAGGCCTACCTGGCCGAAGCGAGCACAGCCGAAACTACAGCGGATCAGTAGCTAAGTCTACTGCACGTGAGGATGAGCCACAAAATCTCGACACAACTAAACTCAGCCAGTTCATATACTGCGGCACTAGCAGTTCTCGAAAAAATGTATGTAAGGCCCATTAATGAAGTTTACGCTCGCCATGTTTTCACGACTCACTGTCAGCGGCAAACAGAATCGCTCGCTGAATTCCTGAGAGAACTTAATAATTTGTCCAATGACTGTAATTACCAAGCGGTTACCACGGCTGAACACAGGGAATTGGCGGCACGCGATGTTTTTGTTACGGGCCTCAGGTCTAACTATGTTCGCCAACAACTGCTGGAAAAGGGGGCCCAGGACTTAGAAACGACTGTGGAAGCTGCTACCACGATGGAAGTCTCCTTCCGCAGCCTTACCTCATTCCCCGCAGACCCCGCAACCCAATCATGGGCCCCCGACCAGCGACTCCCTCAGGCCTGTGCTGCGCGGCCGCCCAGCCAGTGTGCCTCGCAAAAAGGGCCCCAGCTTCCAACTCCCCAGCGACTCGCAGTAATTGCTCCCCTCACTCGCAGCCCCGCGGGGCCCGAAACGCTGCGTCCTATACCCCGACTCCGCCCCCTTCAGCCACGTGCGATCCATGGGGGCCGCCATCTTGGAAAACATCCACCTCGCGGCCGGCCACGTGCGACTCATGGGGGCCGCCGTCTTGGACGCCATCGACCTCGCCGCCCGCCACATGTGACTCATCGGGGCCGCAATCTTGGACGCCATCTTCCTCACCGCCTGCCACGTGCGATCCACAGGCCCAATCAGCATCTCCGCGCTCGGATAACTCAGTGGAGGAACTCAAATTAAACTATGAACTCAGAGGGCAGTCATCACGGGGCCACTCCAGCGCAGCTGATCGAGCCGCCGACTACCCGCAACTCAGCGCGGTCACCCTGGACCAATCACGACCAAAGAATCTACGAAACTCGATGGCAGAGGTCCATATCAACGGGTACAAAACGCTTTGCCTCTTCAACTCCGGGAGCACAGAGAGCTTCCTGGTAAGACACTGTTCGCTCCCCGTTTTCCCCATGCAGCAAACTATCGCGCTCGCTTCAGGCTCCCACTCGGTCCAGATCCAGGGGCGCACCGCCGCGACACTCACAATACAACACAAATTACTCGAAATTCAAACTCTACGTTTTGGCCGAACTCTGCGCGCCACTCTTATTAGGCCTAGACTTCCAATGCAAACTCAAGAGCCTCACCCTCAGCTTCGGGAGGCCCGTGCCCCCACTCCCAATCTGCAGCCTCGCTACGCTACGAATCCCCCCTCCTCTCTTTGCCAATCTCACTAAGGGCTGTTAACCCGTAGCCACTCGTAGCAGGTGGTATCGCCTGCAGGATAGGGTATTTGTCAGAGCAGAGGTCCGAAGGCTACTCAGTGAGGGGGTTATTGAGGCCAGCAATAGTCCCTGTAGAGCTCAGGTGGTGGTCGTTAAGACCAGGGAAAAATTCCGTATGGTGGTCGACTACAGTCAGACTATAAATAGATTTACGCTCCTCGACACGTATCCCCTCCCCAGGATTGCAGAAATGGTAAACCAGATCGCCCAGTACCAGCTCTTTACCATGGTGGATCTGAAGTCTGCATACCACCAGCTCCCAATCCGCCCGGAGGACGGCCACTACACGGCATTCGAGGCCGATGGCCGCCTCTTCCATTTCCTCCGGGACCCCTAATGGGGTCTCGGTGGTCCAACGAGCAATGGACCGAATGGTGGACCAGTACGGGCTGCGGGCCACGTTTCTGTACTTGGCCAATGTCACCATCTGCGGCTATGACGAGCAGGACCACGACGCCAACCTCCAGTTTTCTCCAGACGGCACAGAAACTGAACCTCACGTACAACAAGGAGAAATGCGTTTTCCGCACATCCAGACTAGCCATCCTCGGCTATGTTGTGGAAAACGGAGTCCTGGACCCGGACCCGGACTCTTAGAACTCCCTCCCGCTCATTGTCCCAAGGCCCTCAAACGGTGCTTGGGATTTTTTTCCTACTGCGCCCAGTGGGTCCCTCAATATGCGGACAAAGCCTGCCCACTCTTTAGGACCACATGATTTCCCCTGTCAGTCGAGGCACGCCAAGCCTTCGATGGCATCAAGGAGGACATCGCCAAAGCGGCCATGCGGGCAGTGGATGAATCCACCCTATTTCAGGTAGAGAACGACGCCTCAGAGGTAGCTCTTGCAGCCACTTTAAAACAGGCAGGGAGACAGGTGCATTATTCTGCCGTACCCTCTCCGCTTCAGAACTCCAACACTCTTCAGTCGAGTCACTGGAGGCACTACCTCGCAGGTAGGAGGTTCACCCTCATCGCTGACCAAAGATCGGTTGCCTTCATGTTCGACAACTCGCAAAGGGGCAAAATAAAAAACGATAAAATTCTGAGGTGGAGGATCGAACTCTCCACCTACAATTATGATATCAAATATCGACCCGGGAAGCTCAACGAGCCTCCGGGTGCCCTATCCCGCGGGACATGCACCAGCGCGCCGATCGACCGATTAAATGTCATCCACAATGACCTCTGCCACCGGGGGTCACCCGGCTCGCCCACTCCATCAGGGCCCGAAACCTGCCTTTCACCAATGAGGAGGTAAAAGCAGTCACCAGGGACTGCCCGATCTGTGCGGAGTGCAAACCACACTTCTATAGACCAGACAGGGCACACCTAGTCAAGGCTTCTAGGCCATTTGAACTTCTCGCGATTCATTTCATAGGGCCACTCCCCTCAACTAACAAGAACGTTTACTTCTTAAACGTCGTAGACGAGTTCTCCCGCTTTCCATTCGCTATCCCGTGCCCCGACATGACCTCCCACACAGTCATTAGGGCCCTGCATAGCATCTATACCTTGTTTGGTTTCCCCAGCTATGTAGACAGCGACCGGGGTTCGTCCTTCATGAGCGACGAGCTGCGTCAGTACCTGCTCGAAAAGGGGATTGCCACAAGCAGGACTACCAGCTACAACCCCAGGGGGAACGGGCAGGTGGAAAGGGAGAACGCAACGGTCTGGAATACCGTCCTACTGACCTTCCGGTCTAGAAAGCTCCAAGTCTCCCAGTGGCAGGAAGTCCTCCCTGACGCACTCCACGCTATAAGGTCCCTTTTGTGTATGGCGACCAACCAGATCCCTCACGAGAGGCTCTTCATTTTTTCCAGGGGCACTACCACGGGGGTCTCACTTCCGGCATGGCTGAGGACGCCGGGCCCCGTACTCCTGAGGAAACACGTCAGGGTGCACAAAACCGACCCCCTTGTTGAGAAGGTGCGCCTGCTCCACTCCAACCCCCAGTACGCATTCGTCCAGTTCCCTGACGGCCGTCAGGACACTGTATCCCTCCGGGATCTGGCACCCGCCGGATCCAGCGCCCCCTCTAACCCACAGAAGGATCTCTCACCCTATACCCCATGCTGCCGCCCCCTCGCGCTCCCGAGCCCACGAGCTCGCTCCACCAGTTCCGCGCCCCCGCGCCGGCCAGCCCCCAGTGCTCTTAGTCCCCGGTCGAACCAGGAGAGTATGAAGCTCGGATACAACCCTCCCTTGGGGCCCCCATCGTACCTCAGCACACTACACCCATCCAGCCACCGCAAGAGGCTGCAACCCCGGTACTCCGCAGATCCCAGCGGACAATTCGGCCGCCGGACAGACTGACTTTATATACTAGACCACCACCCCCGCCGGACTTGATTTTTTTGAAGGGGGTGAATGTGGTGAATGTAATAGATGTATATATTTTAATTCACACTGTCTTTGTAAGCGCAGTAGCGCTGTACTACCACTAGGGTGGGAGCACTCAAGGAACTTGTACTGGGCTCCACCCTTGTTTCCTCCCACGACTCCTCCCCCTAGTGCAGCTGTATAAATACCCGTGTCCAGAGTCAGCCTGCGTCACTACGAGTTCATCGACAGGTAACAGGCTGGCTCTGAAGTAAGTCGATTAAAGCCTAGATTCACATTGGAAACACGTGTCTGGTGAATTGATGGTTCCATCAAGTATAATTCACCACACTGACATTAACTTAGACTGTAATTGAGTATACGCTTCCTCCTGTTCTGGGCCCTAGTCCACTGGTTCTAGTGCGGCCTTACCTGCTTTTACTAATCTTTGTATTGGTTCTGCTATTTTAGCAAACTCCAGGATAAAGTTCCAACTGTAGTTAAAGAGTCCCAACATCTTTCTGACTCCACGTACAGTAAACGGTTTTGGAATTATCCTGGACTGCATGTTTTTTGTCCTGAGGCATCTCCTTAAGTCCTTGAGAGATTAAGTGTCCCAAGTACAGGACTTGTGTTTTTCCTACCTTGGCCTTTTAAGGGCTCACCTTGAGGCCAGCCATCTCCAGGGTTCGCAATACCTGGGTACAGGGTAGCCAGATGGTCTGCCTTTGTTTCCGATGCTATTAATATGTCATCGACATACTACAAGTTCACGCATCCCTTGGGCACATTTAACTGTTTTAAAATGTCACTCATTATGCGGTGGAAAATTGCTGGGCTATTATAGAAGCCCTGTGGTAATCGAATCCACGTACATTATTTATCTGCTCTGGAAACGCAAATTTCTCTTGGGACTCCAGATCCAATAGGAGTGCCCAAAAGCCATTGGATATGTCTGGGACAGTGAAGATTTCTGTTCGGGATATAGTTCGTTTAGGATGGTTGAGGGACTGGCTACGTTCGGATGCAATTTGGGTGTCACCTTGTTAAGGGCTGTATAGGCTGTGGCTGGTACCTCCCGTCAGGCTTCTTTACCTGCCACGTGGGAGAAGTAGTAGTGCTGGTAGTTTCCCTCAGGATACCCCTTTCTACTAATCCTTGTATACATCCACAACCGCCTTTTTAGCTTCTGTCTTGATCGGGTATTGGCGGTGTGGTTTGTGTTCTGCCCCGGGAATCTTAATCGGGTCGATGCTGGCTTTTCCGGGGTCTAATTAGTTTTTTGCCCAAACATTGCTTACTGACCTGCAAATGTCCCCGGATCCGCCCAGTTTTTCACTCCATTCCATGGTCGTTGTGGTGGCCAACCCGACAGTGCCAGTGTTATTGGCAATCTGTCCATACCTTCCCTTACTACCATCCGGCCCAAAATCGCGCCTTCATTATTTTTAAACACATAAAATGTCATAGGTATGTATATGTTGTCAATCTCTACCACCTGCGCGGTACTCAAGTAAGCGGTTATTCTGGTGCCCTCAATTCCCTACCCCGCACGCCCATTCCACTAAGTCATCATAATTCCTGGCGGTCACTACCCCCAGTTTAATGGTGGCCTGATGTTTAATTGACAAGCCGTCCTTGATGGCTTGTATGAACGCTCGGTCTGTCCTAACAGCGTTGGCTTGGCCCGAAATTTCTTGATAAACCGTAAATAGCACATCCCCATATTCTGACGCTCCCTCGCCTTTTCTTTGTTTGGTGGTAGTGATCTTACTCCGGTTTGTGGCTGAATCACCCAAGACTCGTTGGACATCCGCCTTAAAAAGGGCGAAAGTTGGCTGCTGGATGTTTATCTCATCTGTGAGAGGCACTGCGTTGGCCCAGCGTCCCCTGCTAAAATCCTGGGCTGCAGCAACCGCAGGACGGGCGGCGACAGGTCGCCACTTGTCCTCCTGACATGCTGCCCTTACTTCAGCAGATAATTACATAGGGTCAAGAACATTGACAGAGTCCACTTTATGTCAGGCGGCAAACATTTTGTATCCTCTGTAGTCCGTTCGGAATTCTACCTCTTCACCATCAACAACAAAAAGCATTCCTGGCCAGCCTCCCTTTCCGCAACACTCAATGATCTGCTCTCACATCCTTAGGCCACTAACATTCATATTCTTCAACCCTCCCTACGCACTTGTGCATGACCTCTCAGTGCTTCGACGGTCAATTCTCATTATATTCCTCCAAAACTTTGTTTCCTTTAAAATTCCTAGTTCCTCGTCCCTCCAAGGACTTTGCAGTACATGAGTTCCGGCCTTAGTCCAGAGGCCAACTGCACCCCCACCACACCCCCCAACCGACCTAATTGGCGGTTGACACACGACACCTATGGGA
Source organism: Scyliorhinus canicula (assembly GCF_902713615.1). Taxonomy (NCBI): domain Eukaryota; kingdom Metazoa; phylum Chordata; class Chondrichthyes; order Carcharhiniformes; family Scyliorhinidae; genus Scyliorhinus; species Scyliorhinus canicula. Next base: position 95,343,049 of record NC_052157.1, read on the forward strand.
TGGCCTCTAACACACATTGGGTTCCTCCATTGGATACATCTGTGAGCAGAGTCGTCATCTGTTCCTCTTCTCCACTTTGGCTTACTATCATTCATTTAAGAGTGATTAGGCGAGATAGAAGCAGATAGAGTCCATTTTGCCTCTCGAGCTGGTTCCACCTTGATGTGTACTGTGATCTTGTCTTGCCGTGATTCTATAGAAATGCAGGTGACTGAACCAGAATAATGATTTATTGATGTTCACGTGGTAAGTTAACAATCAGAATGCTATACAGACCACATTATTGATTGAGTTGTATTAGACTCTCCTGGAGCTACCCTTATGTGTGGCTGTCCTTGTGTACACCTTAATACCATCTGGCGATAGCCAGATGTCACATGACTAATGTCTAACGCCACCTACTGGTGTGAGGTCACACTGCTCAATGCAGGTAGTATTATTCACCGACATATCACCAAATCCCCCTTCCTTTGGAGATATTGATCTGTATGTACAAACCTTATTAATATATTTACTTTACACAAATAGTTTCTGTATAAATAAATTTAACACGTGTATCCATAGACATGATATGCCTGCTAGGTGTATGCCCGTTGTGCACAGGTCAATATGCCTTCCATTTTAAAGGCTGGTTTGGGTGTTGGTCTCTTGCTTCATATCATTTTGACGCAATGCCTTTTGAAGGCATGTGTCCTTATTGGCCACACCTGCGTCACAAACTTTTTCTTTTTGTGTTTTTTTACACTGCAATATTTGCTGCTGCTGCATCGATGTACGTCCTCTGTCACTGACTTGTCGATTATAACCTCGAAATCTTCTCGCTTGGTTTTATCAGTGGAATGTACTACCTTTCCTACTCTCCTTCTCTTCCTCTTACTTCCTTTGATGAACCTTTGTTGGGTTTGGAAACCTCTATCTTACTACTGGTCTGCACCATGTGCACAGAAGTGAGTGGATCATCAGTTGGGACGAGTATGTGCCTTCAACTGGTGGATGTAGAGTCTTGCTCTCTGGTGCATGGGTGGAAACCACATTTATAACATCGGGTGCTGTCCCTTCCTGGCTTCTTGAAACATCTCTTGCTCGCTCCTAATCACTGGTTATTATGATACAAATGTTCTCTGGCCCTTGTGATCCAGACAATATGTCAGCCTGGTGTTGCACAAGTATGCACATATGATCCGTCGATCTACAGAGTGGTGCAGTCATCAGCTCCTCTAATTCATCTACTGGTGGAGTTGCGGCGAGTATCAGGGAGTCGACGACCAGAACCATTTCAGAGACCCGAAACGATCCACCATGTGCCTCTGGAGCCAGTTTCTCCACAGTTCATTTTATGCCTATGACAATCCTGATTCTTTTGCTGTCAGTCTGGTCTCAATAAAATTTGAGACGGATTTGTAGGTATCAATTATTGTTCATTTTAACCAGCTTGCTGGGGTGACACACTCTATTAGAAGCACAGGACACAACCATGTCTCTTGGATCTTCAACAGCGAGTGAGCAAAGGGACAAAGCATTTATTTAAGATACATTCAAGATGCATTAAGTTTCACATACATACGACCAAATAAGGCAATAGTAATGAATACAGGATTCCCATATGCTATCCCTGTACACTTCTTGACCTGGCCATATATCCTGATTGGCTCATTTCACATTCCTCAGCCCTGGGCTCACTTCACTTTCTTCAGCCCTTTGGGGCCCCTTTCACTCAGCATTCTCGTCCTAGCAACAACCCATCCCCCTTCCTGACCATGCTTATCCAGCCTAAGCTAGAGATGTTTAAAAGTCCACTAACCTAACTCCTTATTCTACTGTAGTAAGATTTTACTCCTAACTTGGCCTAACTACCCATTATGCCTTTCTGTTCATTTCCTCATTCCCTCCCTTTATCATTTCATGATAACCTATTGGTCCAATCCCTGGCTGTGCTCAGGATTCCCCTCTCACAGAATTTCTCTGAGACTGCCCGCACTCAGAGGGGCAGGGGACTGCGGGAGGGACTAGAGACCCGATAGCAATTTGGCGGGAAAATGGAGGCGACAAAACATTGGTCGCTGTGCCCTTAAAGAAGTAGTATCCTTGCTCCGTGTACAGGCTAGCATCACAATCAGTATATCGGTTGAGCAGGGATTCCCCAGTAGCCCAGTTTATCCAACCTTGGAATGCCCATTCGACCTTCGTGCAATGTGGAAAGCGCTAGTCCCAAAAGTGATATGAGAGGCATTCGCCCAGCCACAAAGGAGCTGAACGCCTGCCTTCAGTGGGACACAGGTGGCGTTGTAACAGACACATTGACCTGATGTCAGGGTTACGTGAAACTTCCAATCAATACAAGTGGAGAACAGACATGTTATATTTGTTTCCATCTCTACCAACAACCAGCCGTACCCCTCACTGCTGAAACAATTCTCGTACGACCGGGGGTCTCTATTGGGTGTGAAGTGGCTAGGTATATACGCCCTCCACCGTTGAAGCTTATCATATTGTGAGTGGGAATTATCCCGAGGAAGGGGAAGGCAAATAGCCGGTGGGGCTGAACCCGGATCGTAAGGAAGAGTGACTTTCTCGGGCGGTGGCTAGGAACACGGACAGTGAACCACCGTTTGAGGCGTTCCCCAAAGCGGTGTAACTGAAAATAACCTGGACACCACTACGGGGTCTGGGTTACAGACAGTTCATCCCTGGCCATACATGTGGTGGTAGATTTGGTTGAAGAGATTCATGCTGCCCAGGTTCTCTTCATTCTGGGTCCTAAATGAAGTAAGTATACCTCCTGATAACCTGCGTTCGCATTGTGCCTCCCTTCTTACCTGTTCCGTCCTCTCGCTATTCCTCCTCTCTCCCCTACAACCTTTTCCTACCCCCTCCGCACGGCCTGATTTTACCTTTAAGACACCAGTCTTATCACATCCAAAATCAAATTTACATTTCCTCCAAAAACAGGGCAATGTCCATGCAATGTTGCCTTCCCATCGCCGGGACCGATATAATTGTTTCATTAATCCTTCATTGTCCGTTAACTTGATGACCTTCCATGAGTCGATACTATGCCCTTGTACATGGGGGCAGCGGCGAACGTCACCTCTACATAAGCGAAATGTCCTTGTAGGCTGGTCGAAATTACAGGTATAGATGGCGTTACTCCTCTCAATTCCCTCCGCTGAAATCACTCCAAGTGAGGCGATGCCGAGGACAGCACAGGCGGTCGCATCCAACCCGTCATGCTCCATGCCTGTAAAACAGCGCTGGAAGAAGGAGGCAGGTTAGTGACCAACCTTTTTGCAATGGTGGAGGTGGACCCAAGCACTCCGCCCCTCCTCTTTAGCTGCAGTGGGGGTGGTATGGAGAACTCGGAAGGGCCCCTCGACCATGGCTGCAACCCTTTCCGAGCCCAATTTTTAACCATGACATAACTACCAGGCTGAACTGAAAGCGAGCTATGTAATGGGGACGGTGACGGGTGACCGCTCGCACCTGGCCATGGAGTTCCTTGAGGGCTTTAGTGAGGGCTAGAACATAGGTAGTCTTTTCTTCAGTTATATGGTGAAACTGGACCAGTCTGGGAACATGCAGATTCCAGGGGGTTCTAAGGTGCTTGCCATTAAAGGACCTCGGCAGGAGAGAGCCGGGCCGATCCCGCAGCTGTGACCCGCAGCTGGAAGAGGGCAACGAGGAACAACTTAAGCCACATTAACCCCGTGTCCGCTCGTAATTTTGCCAATTAGGTTTTGAGGGTCTACATAAGAACATAAGAACATAAGAACTAGGAGCAGGAGTAGGCCATCTGGCCCCTCGAGCCTGCTCCGCCATTCAATGAGATCATGGCTGATCTTTTGTGGACTCAGCTCCACTTTCCGGTCCGAACACCATAACCCTTAATCCCTTTATTCTTCAAAAAACTATCTATCTTTACCTTAAAAACATGTAATGAAGGAGCCTCAACTGCTTCACTGGGCAAGGAATTCCATAGATTCACAACCCTTTGGGTGAAGAAGTTCCTCCTAAACTCAGTCCTAAATCTACTTCCCCTTATTTTGAGGCTATGCCCCCTAGTTCTGCTGTCACCCGCCAGTGGAAACAACCTGCCCGCATCTATCCTATCTATTTCCTTCATAATTTTAAATGTTTCTATAAGATCCCCCCTCATCCTTCTAAATTCCAACGAGTACAGTCCCAGTCTACTCAACCTCTCCTCATAATCCAACCCCTTCAGCTCTGGGATTAACCTAGTGAATCTCCTCTGCACACCCTCCAGCGCCAGTACGTCCTTTCTCAAGTAAGGAGACCAAAACTGAACACAATACTCCAGGTGTGGCCGCACTAACACCTTATACAATTGCAACATAACCTCCCCAGTCTTAAACTCCATCCCTCTAGCAATGAAGGACAAAATTCCATTTGCCTTCTTAATCACATGTTGCACTTGTAAACCAACCTTCTGTGACTCATGCACTAGCACACCCAAGTCTCTCTGAACAGCGGCAGCGTCTCATTGTGTCTCTCAACCAAGCCGGCCGTCTGTGGCCAGTGTGCACAGTAGAACTGCTGGCGTATGTCCAACTGGGAGCATAACTCCTTCTTAATCTGTCCAATAAAATGGGGCCCGTTATCAGAACTTAACTGAGCTGGTATTCCGTACATAAACACCTCGTAACATTTTTACAGCCACTGGTTCGCTGTCCGGGTTCCTTCTGGTGTGATGGTCACCAGTAACGGGATGTCATATTGGTGAGTGGTGATGGGCCGAGTCTATCAGCATCATCCGAGCCATAGCCATCTTACAACACATATTAAGGCATCCAATGATTATACAGTATACAATTATAATAACAAGTATTATCAATCCATGCATCAGGTAAAACCCCATGACCGAGCTATGGGAACTGACTCTGATCTGAATCCTGCTTTAGAGTTTATGTCTCTCTTATAGTTGTACTGACTAGCAGGTATCCCTGATCTTTGTCATTCGTGTGTACATGTCATGATTTGTAAACTGTGCACAGAAATCAATGGTAAATGCATCCATCACGTAGACTAGTGTCGATAGATCCTTTGTATTATTCTTTCCTCATGTCCAATCACCGTGAACCATAGCTATCGCCGCTCAGGAAGGTAACACAATAGCTATGTACATGTGTTCCACTACCTCTAAGGCATCTGACTACTTTGAGGTAGCAGTACCGTAGAAACTTCCTCATATCCCTTAGAAACAGCACACAACTCAGTCCATCAGTGACCAAAAGGTATTTTATCCCTCACTGTTTTTTTTTGTAGGAAGTGCTTTCTGTTTCTCATTATAATGGTAAATTACGATATCATGTATTATCCACTGATTATCTTGCATTATTAATTGCAGGAGCTTCAACCAATGCTGTTGATATTCCTGACTTCCTTACACTAACGTCGAACATTGTACTGAACCATGTAATCCGCCAGCCCTGGCTTACTTGAGACAATAACTCAGTGTTCTTCAAACCCCTTTTGTCCGTTATAATTTTCCTTACAGCGTGAAGTGTATACTTGCCATTATTTGTTTGTTTTTTCGCAATAACACCACTCGCACATTTAATACAGTTAACTTTTTGCGTTTACAACCCGATTGAATCCATACATAACAGTTCCGAACAACTTACAGGACATTTTATCTGTATTAACTGTTATACCCTACAATGCCATATTGGTTGCTGCATTGGTTACACATTTCCCCTCGTGGTATCAAGCTGCCAAGATACTTAAACTATTGCCATTTAAAATACGGAGGTTCCTCGTCAGTCGCTGCTGTCTTCCGAGATCCTTAATAACTCCACCACGTAATACTCTCCTCATGGAGACCACAGATCATCCTTCAGCTAACGTCCAGTTAGAGATGTCTGATGGGAGGTTTCAATTATTCAGTAATAATTTGATATTTTGATTTGTTTCTAACCCGGAAGGTTTTTCATCCGGGCTCTGTCATTTAATTCCCTCAAATATGTAGCCAATTGTATCATTAGTATTCCCCCATACTGTCTGAAACATTCTTCTCCGGAGTGTTGTTCAGGTTCTTCATCTGTATTATTGTTGCTTCATCTGAAACCCAAATGAACAGGTCAAAGGCGGAGAGGGTCCTATTTCTTGATTTGTATCTTCTTATCCTTGCTTGGATATTCCAGAAGTACCCTCTCCAGGACAACCGATTTTCATTGCCACCATTCCTCTTTTGCTACCTCAGTGATTCAATCAGTTCGAAACTTTCCCTGTTACATTTCGGATATTGCTATTCCATTTACTACAATGTTTTTCATTCTGATTCTGACAGGATTTTTATGAAAGCTAAGTTCCGAACATAACATTTTACCTTTATCATCTGTCCTATCGATGCTGCTGACAGGTTTCAATTCACTGGCATCTCGCTCCACTGATTACATAATACTAGTAAGTGCAGTAATCCCCTGACACTCACAACCAAACATTCCTTTTTCCCTTGTCCTAGCGGTTGGGGGATATGATCTATCCTGTGGCACGGCATCATTGCAGTGATACAGTCTCTTAGCACTGTTAGGCTAATTTTACGTCCCCGGGTCATCCCAACATCATAAACTACGTACTCCCTCACTAATTGGTACCACAAGTTTGTCACTTCTCCACAAGCTTGCACACCCTTTCCCAATCACTTGTCGTCAGCTAGGTTTTCTCTGCAGTAATTACAATTTGTCAATAGCACACCATCCCATAGTCAAAATTTATCTTGTGGTCACACACTTCAATCATCAGTATTGCTTTTTGCTTTGAGCCGAAGCATTTACCCATTTCTATCGTTCTAAATGCAATATCAAATCGTCTGACTACGCTGTATCTTTCATTCTCCTAGGTTTAATGTGATTATTCCTTGTCCAAACTACTGGGCTACAGGACGTGCCACACCTTTGACACGATGTTTCATTGTGTTCACAATGAATCATTTTAAACCGGGAACCAATTCTCTAATTCAACTTCCCCCGTGCTTCTATCAGCTGTGATTAAAAAGTACAAATTACTTTTGCTGCTCCTAGGAAAAAGAGGGCCTGCATACCATTCTTCCATCGGTGTCTCAGTTTTTATACAAATCCTTGTTTCTCCGCCATTTTCTTTCCTGAAATGTTTCAAATTATGCCCATCTAGCTTGTTTTTCGTCCTCCTTAACTTTACTACCATTCATATATACCACCCAAGCATTTACCAACTCTGTTCTGCTAACTGATTTATTAAGTTTCTGTCCCTTTTTAATGTTCCTTTCCAAAGTTTCATAAATGTGTCCAGCATAAAGACTAAAGTCTTCCACTACTGGTCTCAAATACCCCAAAGTTCTCATGATTTGCTGAACCCAGCTTCGTGAAATGAGCGCTGTGATTCGAGTAACTTTCTCTCTCATCCCAACACTGGCTTCCCTACCTGCCTTTGATACTGAATACCCTAAATAGTCGGCTTCGCTCCTGCCAATCTGGCATTTCTTTACCCCTATTTTAAATCCAACTTTACTAAGTGTTTTAATAATTTTGGTCACTTTTTCAACATGTGTTCCCCTGATCATCATCTCTAATTATCACATCATCAATAAGTACTAAAGCCAAATCATGTTCAATCAGCTCCCTTACTATTGCCTGAAACTAGTTCAGGGAATTAACATATCCTTGTGGCAATTTACAGTATACGTAATGTTTCATGCCAACGGTAAAAACTGTCTTTTTCCTGCTGTTGTAACTCTTTGATCATTATCTCCAGCTCGCATTTGGCACCTCGGGTCAAGGGATATTGCTTTTACGGCCTGTGTCGGTTTCCCTGAATTGTGTGCTGGAATTGTGTGCTGATTAACCCTGTGTCATTCTTTCTATTGCTAGTTTTGCTTTCCTTATCTCCTCTAGTTATCAATTGGTTTTTATATCTTTAATTTTTTTTGCATCTATTTTTATTATTCTTTCCCTGGTATAAGATTCTTATTTCCTGATACTGCAAGTAATACTGCTAATCTAAGCTCCGGTCCCATATATTTATTCCTTAAAGCTCGGTAGCGCGGTAGCATGGTGGTTAGCATAAATGCTTCACAGCTCTAGGGTCCCAGGTTCGATTCCCGGCTGGGTCACTGTCTGTGCGGAGTCTGCACGTCCTCCACGTGTGTGCGTGGGTTTTCTCCGGGTGCTCCGGTTTCCTCCCACAGTCCAAAGATGTGCGGGTTAGGTGGATTGGCCATGCTAAATTGCCCGTAGTGCCCTAAAAGTAAGGTTAAGGGGGGGTTGTTGGATTACGGGTATAGCGTGGGTTTGAGTAGGGTGATCATGGCTCGGCACAACATTGAGGGCCGAAGGGTCTGTTCTGTGCTGTACTGTTCTATGTTCTATATGCAATGTAGTCCAAAAATATCCATAGTCTTTGCTGTATGAAAATCCCCAATCAGTAAATTTGATGTGTAGTTTACAGAGAAAATACTGAAATCTCTACAAATTTGGAACACAACGAACAAAATGTTTAATTGTAGGTACCTCATGGCTGCCTCTAACAAAGGAGCACATGGCGCACACCGAATACCTAGTCTTCGCATTTCAATTTGGACTCCTTTGTTCTCTTATTTCTTAATTATTTTTAAAGAGCAGCCGAGTTCAAACCAATCATTTACAAATCCCAATTTATACATTTTGATTTTGCTTTTTGTTTACGTCCTAAGAATGATGTTCTATTTAACTCCCACATTGTTAATCATTATTACTGATTTTCTAAAGAACTTTCAAATACTTACCTCGTTTTCAATCTCACTTTAACTGCCGAGTATACCTCCTAATTGATGTGCAACTTCGTTTTGCAAAACACAACATTTTAAAAACCAGGAATACCGGAGGATGTTCATAAATTCTTATTTAACACACTCATTCATCCGCCGGAGATCTCCATTCAAACAAAAGGAATTCAAAGCATTATAGTTTCATTCATCTCAACCAACAGGACAATAAAAGTTTGAATTTACAAAGAAAACACAATATAATTTTAGCAAATCCTGAGAGCTCCACTTTCCGATACAGTTCTAAACTTCTGGTTCCCCCTAGTGGCCATTCATCTCCAAATTCTTTGTTACACTCATATTCCCAAGAATACATTTTTAATTTAGTCAATTCTAATTGTACGGAAATGAATTGTCTCCAGAACATTCCATCAGCTGTCTTAACTGAATTGTCTCAGTGACATTCCCTCAACCCGTTAAAAGACCTTAACCGAATTAAAGTGTAATTTAATATAACCAATTTTAATTTTCAACTCACATGCAACTGAATTACCAGGCAACATTATCTCAGCCCCTCAACTGAATCGTTACCCCGTATTCCCTCAGTCACGTTCCACCCTCAGCCATGCAACTTACTTAACAGGCAATATTACCTCAGTCACCAGCTGAATTATTGCCTCGTTCCAGCCGTACCTGCATTGACTGAAATTAATTTACTAATCCGCCAGACTGCCCTTTGATTTCGTCGAAACAATCTTACCTGACCATGTGCGAGTGATCAGACTGTAATCAGACTACGAGACAGAGGAAACCGACATGGTCATTTTCCAGCTACTCACGTCGTGGGCCCATTTCCTCTTTCCCCGTCCGAGATCAGTCGAATTCTGATTTCGCAAATGAGCGGTGATCGTCTTTTGAAATCCCGGATTTCGGCACCAAATGACAATCCTGATTCTTTTGCTGTCCGTCTGGTCTCAATAAAGCTTGAGACTGATTTATAGGTATCAATTATTGTTTATTTTAACCAACTTGCCGGGGTGACTCACTCTATTAGAAACACAGGAAACGACAATGTCTCCTGGATCTTCATCAGCGAGTGAGCAAAGTGAAAAAGCATATCTTGAAGATACATTCACGTTGCATCAAGTTTCACATACATACGACCAAATACGGCAACAGTAATGAATGCAAGATTCCCATAGGCCATCCCTATACACTTCTTGACTTGGCCATATACCCTGATTGGCTCACTTCACATTCCTCAGCCCTGGGCTCACTTCACATTCCTCAGGCCTTGGGGGGCTCCTTTCACTCAGCATTCTCGTCCCAGCAACTACCCATCCCCCCTTCCTGACCATGTTTCTCCAGCCTAAGCTAGAGATGTTTAAAAATCCACTAACTTAACTCCTTATTCTACTGTAGCAAAATGTTACTCCTAACTTGGCCTAACTACCCATTATGCCTTTCTGTTCATTTCCTCATCTACTGCTATCACCTCATTACACCCTCAAAACTATCTTGCTAGCATTCCACCATCGCTCTCCATTGATTCACCCTCCGAGCCGTCATTTTCTTCCTTATATGCATATTCTTTGCATATGTCTTCATCGTCCTTGTAGGAGTGTTAACAAAGACTCAGTATTGAGCTAGCTTTTATGTGGAGTTCCTCCCTCTTTGTTACAGCACGGCTGAACATACAGAGTGCAAAGACATCAACTCCTGTTAAGAGGGCTTTATTTTTCAAAGCTTGGTCCATGCACATGGGAGAGAACTCTGGATAAATGCCAAAATCACTCTGCTACCACTTGTACAAACAGGCCAATTATACATATCTCCAAAAATCAATAGCCCACCCTAGTTAGACTTGATCTAATCCATGAAACTGTCAAATTTATATCGACCAGTGACATTTTCTTTAAGCAAACGATGACTATGATCAGCTTATGATTTAACCCCATCCTGCCACCTGTTATTTTCTAGGAGACTGTGGCCATTATGAAGTTATTGTTGTCAATTCCCACCTTACTTATCGCAGCCAGTTCTGTCAACCTCATTGTTCACCGAGGGGCAGGATGCCAAAGTTTGTTCCTCTTTACACCACGGATTGCCCAAGACAGGATATAGGAGGCACTGATAAGAACTGTTTACCGATCTGACCGTGTCATTGCTGACCACACTACTTTTGTATATCCCCGTCTGTCCGAAAAACATGGGCAAGTTAGCTAGCTTAAATCCCATCATGCATTATGGCCACTGCTTGTGGCAAGAGTTTGAATGCTTATTGCTGCTATGTCCTAAAAATACATGTTTAATGTTTAATAATGATTGCTGGGTATACTTTCTATGATTAGACTCAATCCGTAATAAACTAACGTATGTAGACTGTTCTAGTGTTAAAATGCATGGGGCTGCGCCACAATGGGAAATCCCATTGACCAGCCGACGAAATGGAGAATCCCACCGGCATGCTGAATCAGAATTATGTTGTGACGGTGTGGAGAAACCCGCCCTTCATGTTTCAGAACCTCAGGGGAAGTGAAGAAATTGTACGAAGAGTTATTTCACACACTTTTTGTGACTGCTTTATAAATAGGCCGACTCTCATGGAACTTGTTCAGTCTAATGGGTTTCATCGTGATATTTTTTTCCATTCTTCCCGTGGATGTGGCAGCCTGTGTAATTGTAAAAACACAGCAGCCTGCCCTTTCAGGCCACGACTCCTTCTGGCATGCTTTTACGAGCACTTTATTCGTAAAGTATTTATTTGATTCAAATTTGAATTCCATGTTGAATCTCATTGGCTGTCCGGAATCTGAAAAGCCTATTACAACGTCCTGCAGATGCTTTAAAATGAGCTCATCATGCTTCTGTATCCTGTGGCTGAGCCTGTCCTCATTTTCGAAGACCGGTACCAGAACATAACTGTGTCCGGATTCTCCATTTCTGACTCTTGTTGATATTCCTCCACTTTCATTATCACTCATGTTTCATCGGGTAATTGCACCATTGTATCTGCTTGCGAATCGCTGAAACAGTTTGTCGGCAGGCTGACTGGGATGTACAGCCACACCACTAGTTTCAGGTCTCACACGCATCTGTCCCAAGGATGCACTCATGTTTTGTGTCTACAATGGGGAATGGTACGATGTGTCGTCTGTTGTGTACCCATGCTTCCAGGTCACATTCCCACAATGTCTCAAACTTATTTCCACTGTAGTCGATCAGCTTTCTTAGCCCGGTTACAACATTCAGCTGCACTCGCAGGGTGTGCAGATCATTCAGACAGAGAAGCCTTCGCTCCTGTGTCAAGTTTGCATTTCATCAGTGTGCCGTTTAAAATCACTGGTATGATCCATCTGTTTTCAATGTTATCGGCTGGTTGAGAACTGTAGTTCTCATCCATCTGGTCATAAAATGTTCTTCCTCTTTTGTCCTCGGACTCATGGTGTCCTTGGTTGCGATAAGATCCACAAAAATAATTCATCAGGGATCATCCCATCAACTGCATTGACTGACTCCATTTGGTCAACTGTCGGACATGAAAAACACTGTTTCACAAAATGACTAACGCAGCCACTCCTAGAAAAAAACTTTTCCAAAGGCCGAACACTGCCATGGGCAATGTCGGTTGCCACATTTATGGCACAAGATGGTGGGTTCTGTTGATCGCTTAAAATGGCTGCCTGCACTGAGACCAGTTTTTTATTGACCTGCGTGACAGTGCTGATGGCGCTAGCATCCTCTTCTATGTTGGCGCCAAAATGCTTCAGAGTGAATGTACTGATTTGCTGTGCAGCCAACTCACTCGCATGACAAATCTTTGTGCGTTTTCTAATTTAAGGCCTTCCTCTCGAAACAACATTTCACGGAGCTTATCATTTGATGTGCGAAACACAATTTGGTCCTGTATCATAGAACAGTACAGCACAGAACAGGCCCTTCGGCCCTCGATGTTGTGCCGAACAATGATCACCCTACTTAAACCCACGTAACCCGTATACCCATAACCCAACAATCCCCCCATTAACCTTACACTACGGGCAATTTAGCATGGCCAATCCACCTAACCCGCACATCTTTGGACTGTGGGAGGAAACCGGAGCACCCGGAGGAAACCCACGCACATACGGGGAGGACGTGCAGACTCCACACAGACAGTGACCCATCCGGGAATCGAACCTGGGACCCTGGAGCTGTGAAGCATTGATGCTAACCACCATGCTACCGTGAGGCCCGATGATTTAAGATTACTGAAATTGCAGGACTAGGCTTTCAGCCTCGAGTCGGTTACAAAACTGTTGAAAGATTTGCCTGGTTTCTGCATAAGCGCACGAAAAATGTATCTTTCAAATGTTTCACTTTTCTTCGGAGAACAATGCCGATTGAAGTACTTGATAACTTCATTGTATCTCTTGCTCTCCTCTTCACGATCAAAAGCAAAAATATTATATATTTTAGTTGCTTGTGGACCCGCCACGATGAGCAGCAACACAATTTGCTTTTCATCAGGCTGTGCCTGCTGGCCAGGGATGAGGCATTCAGTTTAAACTGTTGTTTAAAAACACACCAGTTTTCATTTACGTTACCTGACAATTGAAGGTGGTGGGGTGTCTTTAAGCCTTCCAGCTAGAACTTCAATGTCGTTTGTTGTGGTGAGTCGTCAATGGTCACAGTTCACAGGTCAGTTCTTCAGCAGATTTACCTTCGCCTTTTCTGTTGAAACGCTCAAATCTTCAGCTCACCTGGTACCATGTTGTGTTCTATGATTTTGTCTTGCAATGATTCTACAGAGCCGCTGGTGACTTAAACAAAGTGGAAATTTATTAACGTACACATGATAAGGTGACAATCAGAATGCCATACAGACCGCATTGTTGATTGAGTTACATTAGACTCTTCTGGAACTATGCCATATGTGCTACTGTCATTGTGTACACTGTGCAACCTTCTGGCAATAGCCAGATGTCACATGACTGATGTCTCTTGCCACCTGCTGGTGGCACGTCACACTGAATGAGTGCATGTAATATCATTTACATGTATATCATCACTCATATCAATGAGATCACAGCAGGTCTGTAAGCTGTGGCCCCTGTGAAACACCGTGGGTCGTCACAATGCATTGGAAGTGCCAGGGAAACATTGCAAAACCTGATGTTGTACAAGTTGCATTCTGTGCGGGGCATGAAGAACAAAGAACAATACAGCACGGAACAGGCTCTTCGGCCCTCCAAGACAGTGCCGCTTATGATACCACCCTTGGCCAAAACCCTCAGCACTTCCTAGTGCCGTATCCCTCTTTATCCATCCTATCCATGTGTTGTTGAGATGCTTTTTGAAGACCGTTAATGTATCTGCTTCCACAACTTCCCTGAAAGCGCGTTCCAGACACTCACCACAAACTGTGTAAAAAAAACCTATCTCACACATCTCCTCTAAACTTTGCCCCAAGGACCTTAAACCTGTGCAGCATAGTGGCTGACCCCTACACACTGGGAAAGAATTCCTGCCCATCCTCTCTATGCATATGTTAATCCCTGATTCTATGTGGGCGGTCTGGACTCAATAAAATCTGAGATGGATTTGCAGGTATCATATCATTTAATAATAACTAACTTGCAAGGTTGACTCAATCCATAGGACCTCAGGACACACACACTGCCTTCTGATAGCCCAGGATAAAGAGAACCTCAGGACAAAGGAACACTGGAGATATACTTCAAATTACATCAAGATTCGCATACAAACTTCCCATTGGTCATTTTACACACCTCCTGACCAGGCCATATATCCTGATTGGCTCACTTCGCATTTTTCCAATCCTGGCCTCTTTTTACCCAGCATCCTTTTCACTATTCTCTCCGCGAGGCAAGCTCCCCCCCCCCCCCCCTTTCCTAGCCATGCTGTGCTCATCCCTTTGTTTTCTGTCTGTGAACTCATTACCCTCAGGGTCCTACTGTCCATCATATTCGTTTGCTCACTTCCTCACATACACCTCATAATCTTGTAGACCTCTTTCAGGTCGCCTATCACCCTCCGTCATTCTGATGAAAACACTCTGAGTCTATTCATCCTCTACGATTAGCTAAAACCCTCCAGACCAGGCAACATCCTGATAAACCTCATCTGCACCCTCTCCAAAGACTCCCCATCCTTCTGGTAGTTTGGTGATCAGAATTGTGCGTGGTGTTCCAATTGCAGCCTTACCAAGCTCTATACAACTGTAGTATGACCTGCCAGTTTTCATACTCGATGCCCTGTCCAATGAAGGCAAGCATTCCGCATGCCTTCCACTTGTCCACTACCTTGCCCACTTCCGTTGCCACTTTCAAAGGTCTGTGGACCTGAACGCCCTGATCTCTCTGACTTTCCATATTCTGAAGAGTTTTTCCATTGACTGTATATTTCCCCTCAATGTTAGATCAACCAAAATGCATTGCCTCACATTTGTCCGGATTAAACTTCATTTGCCATTTCTCTGCCCAAGTCTTCAATCTATCGATGTCCTGATGTATCCTCTGACAATCCGCAACACAATCTGCCACTTCACCAATCTTGGTGTCATCCGCAAATTTACTAATCAGACTAGGTACAATTTCCTCCATATCGTTTATGTATACTACAAACAACAGAGGCCCAAGCACAGATCCTTGTGGAGCACCACTAATCACAACTTTCCATTCAGAAAAACGCCCTTCTACTACTACCCTCTGCCTTCTGTGTCCAAGCCAGTTCTGTATCGAACTGGCCACCTCACCTCTGATCCCCTTTGACTTCACTGTTTGGATATGTCTGCCATGAGGCACCTTGTCAAAGGCTTTACTGAAGTTTAAGTAAACAGCATCCATCACCCTCCCCTCATCAATCAAATTTGTCACTTCAAAAAACTTGACCAAGTTAGTGAGGCAAAACTTCACAAAACCATGCTGTCTACCGCAAATGAGTCTTTTTGTTTCCAAATGGGTATAAATCCTGTCACTGAGAATTCTCTACAATAATATACCTACTCCCAACATGAGGCTCACTGGTCTATAGTGTCCTGAATTATCCCTGCTACCTTTCAAAAACAGCCGCAGTACATTAGCTATTCTAAAGTCCTCTGGGATCTCACCTGTAGCGAATGAGGATACAAAAATGTCAGTCAAGTTCCCTGAAATTTCTTCACGTGCTTCCCTCAGTATTATGGGGTAAATCCCAAGAGGCCCACGAGACGTATCTACTTTTGCATTTTAAAACACTCAATACCTCCTCCCTTTTCATGTCAACATGACCCAGACTATCTGCACAGCCTACCCAAGAACCATTGTCCATAAAGTCCTTTTCTTAGTTGAACACTGATGCAAAGTACTTATTTAGTACCTCATTAAATAACTTGCCCATTTCCTCTAGCTCAACACACAGATTCGCCCCACTGTCCTTCAATGTCCTTTCCCTGGCAACTCTCTTGATTTTTATATATTAATAAAAAGTTTTTTGATTCAGTTTAATCCGTCTTGCCAAGGACTTTTCATGACCCTTCCTAGCCCTCCTAATTTCCCACTTAAGTGCCTTCCTTTTTTCTTTATAGTCCTCAAAGGTCTGTCCCCACTGTCCCCACCCTTCTAGACTGAAGATCGGCCTTCTTTTTATTTTTGACGAGGTTCACAATATCCCTCATTATCCAAAACTCCCTTAACTTCCCATACTTATCCTTCGTTCTTTCAGGAATGTGACTTTCGCTTGAAAGACTCCCACGTGTCCGATGTTGATTTACCCTCCAACAGCCACATCCAATCCAAATTCTTCAATTCCTGCCTAATGCTACCATAATTTGAATTTCCACAGTTCAGCACCTTAACCCGAGGGTTACCTTATCCCTATTCAAAAAGTACCCCAAAACTTATGGAATTGTGGTCACTACTCCCAAAATGTTCCCCTACTAAAACCTCAACCACCTGTCCAGGCTAATTTGCCAATACTGAGGGACGTCAGAGAGGAAATAGCTGGGGCCTTAACAGATATCTTTGCAGCATCCTTGAACACGGGTGAGGTTCCGGAGGATTGGAGAATCGTTAATGTTGTCCCCTTGTTTATGAAGTGTAGTGGGGATAATCCAGGTAATTATAGACTGATGAGCCTGAGGTCAGTGGTAGGGAAACTGCTGAAGAAGATACTGAGGGACAGGACCTATTATCATTTGGAAGAAAATGGGCTTATCAGTGATAGGGAACATCGTTTTGTGCAGGGAAGGTCATGTCTTACCAACTTAATAGAATTCTTTGAGGAAGTGACAAAGTTGATTGATCAGGGAAGGGGTTGTAGATGTCATATACATGGACTTCAGTAAGGCATTTGATAAGGTTCCACATGATAGGCTGATGGAGAAAATGAAGTCACATGGGGTCCATAGCTAGATGGATAAAGAACTGGCTGGGCAACAGGAAACTGGAAAAGAATGACTAGAGTAAGATTAGGGCCAATCAAGGATAGTAGTGGAAAGTTGTGTGTGGAATCAGAGGAGATAGGGGAAGCATTAAATGGATATTTTTCGTCAGTGTTTACACTGGAGAAAGACAATGTTGTCGAGGAGAACACTCAGGTTCAGTCGACCAGGCTAGATGGAATTGAGGTTCAAAAGGAGGAGGTGTTAGCAATTTTAGAAAATGTCAAAATAGATAAGTCGCCTGGGCCAGATGGGATTTATCCTAGGATTCTCTGGGAAGCCAGGGAGGAGATTGCAGAGCCTTTGTCCTTGATCTTTATGTCGTCTTTGTCGACAGGAATAGTGCCGGAAGACTGGAGGATAGCAAATGTTGTCCCCTTGTTCAAGAAGGGGAGTAGAGACAGCCCTAGTAATTATAGACCTGTGAGCCTTACTTCGGTTGTGGGTAAAATGTTGGAAAAGGTTATAAGAGATAGGGTTTATAATCATCTTGAAAAGAACAAGTTGATTAGCGATACTCAACACGGTTTTGTGAAGGGTAGGTCATGTCTCACAAACCTTATTGAGTTTCTTGAGAAGGTGACCAAACAGGTGAATGAGGGTAAAGCTGTTGATGTGGTGTATATGAGTTTCAGTAAGGCGTTTGATAAGGTTCCCCACGGTAGGCTATTGCAGAAAATAAGGAAGTATGGAATTGAAGGTGATTTAGCGGTTTGGATCAGTAATTGGCTAGCTGAAAGAAGACAGAGGGTGGTGGTTGATGGCAAATGTTCATCCTGGAGTTCAGTTACTAGTGGTGTACCGCAAGGATCTGTTTTGGGGCCACTGCTGTTTGTCATTTTTATAAATGACCTGGAAGAGGGTGTAGAAGGATGGGTTAGTAAATTTGCAGATGACACGAAGGTCGGTGGAGTTGTGGATAGTGCTGAAGGATGTTATAGGATACAGAGGGACATATATAAGCTGCAGAGCTGGGCTGAGAGGTGGCAGATGGAGTTTAATGCGGAAAAGTGTGAGGTGGTTCACTTTGGAAGGAGTAACAGGAATGCAGAGTACTGGGCTAATGGCAAGATTCTTGGTAGTGTAGATGAACAGAGAGATCTCGGCATCCAGGTACAGAAATCCCTGAAAGTTGCCACCTAGTTTAATAGGGCTGTTAAGAAGGCATATGGTGTGCTAGCCTTTATAAGCAGGGGGATTGAGTTTCGGAACCACAAGGTCATGCTGCAGCTGTACATAACTCTGGTGCGGCCACACCTGGAGTACTGCGTGCAGTTCTGGTCACCACATTATAGGAAGGATGTGGAAGCTTTGGAAAGGGTTCAGAGGAGATTTACTAGGATGTTGCCTGGTATGGAGGGAAGGTCTTACGAGGAAAGGCTCAGGGAATTGAGGTTGTTTTCGTCAGAGAGGAGAAGGCTGAGAGGTGACTTAATAGAGACATATAAGACAGTCAGAGGGTTAGATAGGGTGGACAGTGAAAGTCTTTTTCCTCGGATGGTGATGACCAACACGAGGGGACATAGCTTTAAATTGAGGGGTGATAGATATAGGACAGATGTCAGAGGCAGTTTCTTAACTCAGAGAGTAGTAGGGGTGTGGAACGCCCTGCCTGCAATAGTAGTAGACTCGCCAACTTTAAGGGCATTTAAGTGGTCACTGGATAGACATATGGATGAAAATGGAATAGTGTAGGTCAGATAGGCTTCAGATGGTTTCACAGGTCGGCGCAACATCGAGGGCCGAAGGGCCCGTACTGCGCTGTAGTGTTCTATGTTCTATGTTCTATGAGAGTAGTAGTGGAAGGGAGTTTTTTAAAATGGAGAACTGTGACCAGTGGTGTTCCACAGGGATCTGTGCTGGAACCACTGTTGTTTGTGATATGCATAAATTATCTGGAGGAATGTACAGGTGGCCTGGTTAGCAAGTTTGCAGATGACACTAATATTGGTGGAGTAGCAGATAGTGAAGGGAACTGTCAGAGAATACAGCAGAATATAGATAGATTGGAGAGTTGGGCAGATAAATGGCAGATGGAGTTCAATCCGGTCAAATGCAAGGTGATGCATTTTGTAAGATCCAATTCAAGAGCGAACTATACGATAAATGAAAAAGGCCTAGGGAAAATTGATGTACAGAGAGATCTGGGTGTTCAGGTCCATTGTACCCTGAAGGTGGCTGTGCAGGTCGATAAAGTGGTCAAGAAGGCATACGGCATGCTTTCCTTCATCGGAAGGGGTATTGAGTACAAGAGTTGGCAGGTCATGTTACAGCTGTATAAGACTTTGGTTCGGCCACATTTGGAATAATGCATACAGTTCTGATCGCCATATTACCAAAAAGGATGTGGATGCTTTGGAGAAGGTGCAGCGGACGTTCACCAGGATGTTGCCCGGTATGGAGGGCGCTATCTATGAAGAGAGTTTGAGTAGATTTGGATTATTTTCATTAGAAAGTCGCACAGATTCAACGATGGCCTGGGCCTCTTTTTCGACAGAGGAGTGCCAAAATTCGGAGGCATGAAGGATTGGTGAAAAGAATGCCACGGGCCTCTCTGCCTGGTTGACGGTGGCGGCTAGAGCGACCTCTGATGCGTCGCTCTCCACTTGAAAGGGTAACGTCTAGTTGACTGCATGCATTGGCCTTGGAGATGTCGGCCCTAATACGGTTGAAGGCCTGTTGAGCATCGGCTGTCATGGGGGAAAGGGTGGACTGGATGAGTGGGAGGGCCTTGTCCACAAAATTTGGAACCCACTGGGCGTAGTAAGAAAAGAACCCAAGGCAGCATTTAAGTACCTTGGGGCAGTGGGGAAGGGGGAGTTCCATGAAGGGGCGTATGCGTTCGGGGTCGGGCCCCAGAACTCCGTTCTGGACCACATAGCCGAGGATGGCTGAGCAGTTCATGCTGAATACACACTTCTCCTTGTTATAAGTGAAGTTTAGAATAGTGGCGGTGTGGAGTAATTTGGCAAGTTTGTCATCATGGTCCTGCTGATCGTGGCCGCAGATGGTGACATTGTCTAGGTACGGGAAAGTGGCCTGCAGCCTGTAACAGTCGACCGTTAGCTCCATCTCCCTTTGGAAGACCAAGACCCCATTTGTGACACCGAAGGGAACCCTAAGAAAATTGTAGGGGCGGCCATCTGCCTCGAAGGCAGTGTATGGGCGGTCCGCCTTACGGATGGGAAGCTGGTGGTAGGCGGATTTTAGGTCTACAGTTGAGAAAACTCGGTACTGTGCAATCTGATTGACCTTATCAGATATGCGTGGGAGGGGAATGCGTCGG
Organism: Scyliorhinus canicula; assembly: GCF_902713615.1. NCBI lineage: Eukaryota > Metazoa > Chordata > Chondrichthyes > Carcharhiniformes > Scyliorhinidae > Scyliorhinus > Scyliorhinus canicula. The sequence goes on from NC_052157.1 coordinate 95,363,491, forward strand.
GCTGCGTGTACCGATTGATGGTCTGGCTGTAGTCCACGACCATTCTGTGTTCCTCTCCCGTTTTCACCACTACCACTTGGGCTCTCCAGGGGCTGTTGCTATCCTCGATGATTCCTTCCCGAAGCAGCCGCTGGACCTTGGACCTGATGAAGGTCCTGTCCTGAGTGCTGTACCGTCTGCTCCAGGTGGCGATGGGTCTGCAATCCGGGGTTAGATTCGCGAATAGGGAAGGTGGGTCGACCTTTAGTGTCACGAGGCCGCACACATTAAAGGGTGGTAGGGGCCTACCGAATTTCAATGTTAGGCTCTTGAGGTTACACTGGAAGTCCAGGCCAAGTAGCAGGGCACCGCAGAGGTTGGAGAGGACGTAGATGCGGAAGCCACTGAACTCTACGCCATGGATAGTGAGAGTGGCTATGCAGTACCCCCGGATCGCCATGGATTGGGACACGGAGGCCAGGGAGGTTCTCTGATTGGCGGGGTTCACAGCGAGGGAGCAGCGCATTACCGTATTGGGATGTATGAAATTCTCGGTGCTCCCAGAGTCCAGTAGACAGGAGATCTCGTGCCGATTGATCTTCACGCTTGTGGAGGTGGTTGCTAGATTGTGCGGGCGGGACTGGTAGATTATGACCGAGGCGAGCCGCAGTTGGTCGTCGCTGGTGTCAGAAAATGGGGTGCCCGGGGGGCACGGGTGCTGGAACTATGGTGGCGCCCACGTGCTGTGGGGGAGACAAGATGGCGGCGCCTGACGATCCCGAGGAGGACAAGATGCCAGCGTCCATGGGCCGCACGTGGCGGGGTTTGAACAAGATGGCGGCGCCCATGGGCCGCATGTGGCCTGGAGAGGGGAAGGTGGCGGCGCCCACTGGCCGTGCGTGGTCTGCGGGGGGGGGGGGGAAGATGTCAGTGCCCATTTTCCAGACGCCGGGGATGGGGTCGGAGTGATAGCGGCGACTGGGCGAGCGAGCCTGGCACACCACAGCGAAGTGCACCTTTTTGCCGCAGGCCTTGCAAAGGGCGCCCCGGGCAGGGCAGTGTTGGCGGGGGTGTTTTGGCTGCCGACGGAAGTAGCATCTGGGGCCCCTAGGGTTGGCTGGTTGATGCATGGCACAGGCGTAGGGTTGACTGAGTGGGGTCCCCGATGGGGCGGCCGTCTGTGGGGTCCACGATGCGTAGGGGGGATGGGCCGCGGGGTCGGGGGTGTAGGCCTGGATATTGCACGAGGCGTCCGTCGTCGATAGCGCCAGCTTTTTCGGTTGCTGCGCGGTCAAGCGTGGCCCCCTCTAAAAGTCACTGGCGATGTGATCTGATGCAATCCCCGCAACGAAAACGTTCCGCATAAGTAAGTTCGAGTATTCCGTGACCGTGACGGCCTGACAGTCACAGTCTCTGACCGGGGGAATTAGGGAACACCAGAAATCTTCTATTTACTCACCAGGGAGTTGACTACGAGTTGAGAGGACGTGCCTGGCGTAAAGCATGTTAGCCCGCTGAGCGTAATTCTCTTTCAGTAGCGCCATGGCTTCACCGTAGGTCGGTGCATCCCGGATCAGCGGAAAAGTGCTGGAGCTCAGCCACGTGCAGAGGATCTGGATCTTCTGAGCTTCCGGAATTGGGTCTGGTGCAGACCTGATGTAAGCTTCGAAACAAGCTAGCCAGTGTTCAAAGTCCGTTTAGGTGTTGCTTGATTGTGGATCCAACTGCAGGCGATCTGGCTTGATGCGGAGTTCCATCTTCTGAAAACTTAAGTGTAATAAATTGATGTACGATCAATTGCACAAAGAAGAGAGTTGAATACAACTGAGGCTTTATTACACTAAGATGTGTGGCCTCCTACAGCAGCTGGCGAAAAGGCTGCTGTACAGGAAGCACATATATTTATACTCGGAAGGAAGAGACTACTCCTGTATCTGTAGTACAGGGCCTTACCATGCATACGCTAATATATACAGTGGTGGTTACGACCACAAGCACTACTCAACTTGCCTCATTGCATGAGCCCTCCGAGGTGTACAGCTGTAATATTTTCCTTAACCAATAATGCTACTCCCCAACCCCTTTTATATCCCCCTCTATCTCTCCCTAAGCACCTATATCCTCCAACATTCAGCTGCCAATACTGCCCTTCCTTTAACCATGTTTCTGTGATAGCCACAGCATCGTAATTCCAAGCAGGAATCAGTGCTCTAAGTTTATCTGCCTTACCCGTTATACTTCTGGCGTTGAAACAAATACACTTCAAACCACTGTGATCGAGCAGACAGGGTGATGTTGTTGTTCTCTTATTTTTGTTCTCTGTTTCCCCTTCAGTTATGACACCTTCTAAACTAGCGCTCTGTTTCCAATCCCCTGCCATACCGGTTTAAATCCTCCCGAGAGACTCCAGCAAACCTCCCAGCCAGGATATTTATGCCTCTCCAGTTTAGATGCAGCCTGTACTTCTTTCACAGGTCCCACCTGCCCCGGAAGAGATCCCAAAGGGCCAAAAATCTGAAACCCTCCCTCCTACACCACCCGTTTAGCTATGTGTTTAGCTGCACTATCCTTCTATTTCAAGCCTCACTGGCACGTGGCACGGGGGAATCCTGAGATTACAACCATCGGGGTCCTGTTTTTTAGCTTTCTGCCTAACTGCCTGAATTGCTTCTGAAAGACCTCATCGCCCTTCCTGCCTCTGTCGTTAGTACCTGTGTGTAGTACGACCTCTGGCTGTTCACCCTCTCCCTTCAGAATGCTTTCTCCACTTTCAGAGACACCCTACACTCTGGCACCAGAGAGGCAACATGTAATCTTGTTTAGTCCACAGAAGCGCCTATCTTTGCTCCTGACTGTAGAGTCACCTATAACTATTGTTCTAGTGCCCCTTGTCCCTCCCACCTTATCAACAGAGCCAGCCGTGGTTCCGCTGCTCCGACTGCTGCTGCTGTCATCCCGGATAGGCCATCCCTGCCCAACAGTATACACAACGGTATACTTGTTAGAGAGGGGGACGGCCACAGAGGATTCCTGCACTGTCTGCCTCCTCCATCTAGCGGTCAACCCATCGATCTGCCTGCACTTTGGGTATCACCACATTATTAAAACTCCAGTCTATGAAATTTTCAGCCAGCTTCATGCTCCTAAGTGCATCGAACTACTGCTCCAACCTATCCATGCGGTCTGTAAGGAGCTGCAACTGGGCTCACAATATGTAGATGTCGTTGTCCGAGACGCTGGACGCATCACGGATCTCCCATATCGCACAAGTGCAGTACTTAACCCCACTGACCGACATTTCTGTCCCCAATTAAGTTTTGAAAGAAAATTTATTTAATTCTTACCTACACTTATTGCTGCAGATACCCGAGGTATGTCTTCATATGACTTACTTTCCCAGGATGCTCTCTGGATCTCTCCTTTCAGGTTAACAGTTACAAAGCAAGAAGAAAGACAACAAATCAAAAAGGGAAAAAGCAACCCCTTTCCCAATTTACCAACTTGGGAAATTCCCACTCGAGCTCCCTCACTCAGGCTGCCTTCAACTACGGCTGGCTCTGTTGATAAGGTGGGAGGGACAAGGGGCACTAGAACAATAGTTATAGGTGACTCTACAGTCAGGAGCAAAGATAGGCGCTTCTGTACAGAAAGCTTACTGAAGGTGTGCTTATGCCTCTCTCTATTATTAAACTGAGATGAATCACACTAGTTAGGCTTCAAGCAGAAGAATGCAATTTACATCTCTTACCTCTAATCAGGCTTCAGGTGATTGACAGATAACTGCCACTCAGCTATTTGGGTGGGGGCAGCTTCTTTTTGTCAGCTAACAAGACCACTACATTTATAACAGAAAGAAAAACAGGAAAATTTGATTTATCACTTCCCTCTTTAATTACCATACTGCTCCAAAATACCAGCTTTGAATCCTCACTCTGGCTACCTCGTTCAGGTTGTCTCCAACTTCACGTGCACAAAATAAATATCCATCAACTGCCATTCTTTGTTGTAGAACTGGAAGATAAAAGTGAAATTAGAGGTAAGTGAACAGGATCATCATCGGTGCGATTGTTTGGGCTTGGATAATATCCACCTAAGATGGAACTACATACCGGGCGGAGGTATAAACACCTTTCCGGAAAGGGATCAATCTTGTCTTGCTTGATTCTGCATTAACTACAAATCAAATTTAAATCCGGAGAAGATCGAAAAAAACCCACACCAGATAACAAAGAGGCCTTGCTGTCGACCTGCACAAATGATGATGTGGAAATGCCGGCGTTGGACTGGGGTGAGCACATTAAGAAGTCTTCCAACACCAGGTTACAGTCCAACATCCTTGTTTCAAACACTAGCTTTCGGAACACTGCTCCTTCCTCAGGTGAATGAGGAAGGAGCAGTGCTCCGAAAGCTGGTGTTTGAAACAAACATGTTGGAATTTAACCTGGTGTTGGAAGACTTCTTACTGTACCCAAATGATTACAGGGGACAGGACACATTAGTAAGCAATATAGGGAGACAGGAATTAACACTAAAACAGGTTGGTCATGCCATAAGTTTACCAATCCCTGTTGAGGCCATGGATAAAATATATGGATAATACTAAATACCACACTGCAGGAATCATAGAATCATTGAATCCCTTAAGTGCAGAAGGAGCCCATTTAGTCCATTGAATCTGCATCGATCCTTCGAAAGCGCACTCTACCTAGGCCCACCGCCCCTCCATATTCCAGCAACCTGATAACCACACCTGACCAATTGGACACTAAAAAGGAATTTAGCACTGCCAATCCACTTCACCTGTTCATCTTTTGGACTGAGAAGAAACTGGATCACACAGAGGAAATGCATGTAGACACGAGGAGAAAATGTAAACTCCAAACAGACAGAGTTCCAAGGTCGGTATCTTACCGAGTGCCAGTGGTATGACGCAGTGGTGCTGACCTGTGTCCACCAGCTGATTACCTTGGGTCTCTGGATGACAATCCAGTAACAATACAATTGCTGTTCACAGCCCTTTTGAGTGAACTGATTCCTCTTCATTTGAGTTCTAAATTATTCGACTCTCTTATCCTGAGATTGCGGCCTGGTATCAACTATTTCTCAGCCAGTGGAAACAATGGACTGGACTTGTCCCCTATCAACGTGTTTGTTGGCTGCGCGCTATGCACTGATGGTGGGATTCTATCTTCCCATTGTGTGTTAATGGAATTTCACATTGTAACGACGCCAAACCACCGGGAAACCGACAGGTGGGGGTCTGCTGCAGGCAGGAGAAATGAATCGCAATGACTGGAGAATTCTGGCCAATATGAGAGCGCCACCTTATCAAAGTACCTGCAGAATTCTGAAGGTTTCAATGAGACCGTCTCTCATTCTTCTCAACTTCAGCGAAGATAGATGCAGTGTATTCAGGCTTCCATCAAAGGGCAACCCTGGCATCATAGGGACCTTTGCCAGTGCGCGTCCAATGCAATTATATTCTTGCAGCACAGCAGCACAGTTGCACAGTGGTTAGCATTGCTGCCTCACAGCGCTAGGGGCTGGGTTTGGCCATGATAACAAATTCCCCTTAGAGAAAAAAGATGTGTAGGTTAGGTGGGGTTACGGGACTATGGGGATAGGGCTGGGGTGTGAGCCTAGGTAGAGTGCTCTGTTCGAGTGTCAGTGCAGACTCAATAGGCCGAATGGCCTACTCCTGCAGGGATTCTGTGATTCTATTCTATAATTCTGCATTACTACCTCAGTAAGTAAGATCAGGGACAATTCCACAAACTGATCATTGACATTTATCATATATTTTTCATTACTCCCTGCCTCTTTTTAAAAATCATCACTTTGGTTTTCTGACCTCTGTATTTTCTTCTTGGACTATGTTCTTGGTTCTGGGTTGGTTCAGACTTGGTTCTGACCTCTATATTTTCTTCTTGGACTATTCACTCTGCTAACCATTACTACAAAACTATTTCCAGCTTCCCGCAACCAATGAGGTGTCATCATCCAACTTCAATTCAAATGGAGCTAGAGAATGTTTAATAATCAAACATTTATACTGTGGCTGTAATCGCTTTCTGCCCCTGAAAAATAATAGAAAATTGCTGGGGTCGAGAGGAAAAGACTTTGTTGGGGAACCATTCTGATTGCTCGTTTTTTGAGATTGTTGGGATACTAGACAGGACACCAGGTGAGAACACCAAACAATGTTTCAATTTGTAAAACTGTGAGGAAAGGACGCTTCACCCGAGTAGTGATGACTGTGGTGATTGTATATCTGTGTTGATGCAATACAACTGAGCAAGCACTAGAGGGAGCACGGGAGAGATATAAAGGCAGAAGAACAGGAAGTCAGGGCACACTTCACAGAACGGGAACTGGTAGCAGAACATAGACAAGCAGCATCGATGTAACTTTAAGTCAAGCATTGAAGGGAGAACAAACTTACAATAAAGCATCTACTTCAAATTTAAGACTACGAGCTTTATTAAGATACAAGGAACAACACATGGTACCAAGAGTGGCTTCAGACGCTTACTACAAGATTACACAAGCTGCAGGCACAGAAAGACCAAATGGCAAGGAAAACTCCTACCGGACATTCGACTTGGGAAGACTTCGTTGATTCGATGATGTTGGTTGGAACACCACCTCAGCTGAACATAACCGGTAATTTAAGTAATGTCTGGAAAAGATTTAAACGAATGTTCGATTTATATATCATAGCTAATGATTTAGAAGCAGCCTCAGACGAAATGAAAATAGCACTGCTCATCGCAGGACATGAAACTAGAGAAACATATAATTGCTTTAAATACTTGAAAGATGAAGACAGAACCAAATTAGACATAATACTACAAAAATTTGAAGAGCACTGTATGAAATTTGAACAGTACTGTATGCTCAAAGACCAAACTGCACAGGGACTGAGTGATGCAAAACTCAAACAGTCACTATCAGAACAGAAAGGGTTAGGACTAGAAATCGTGAGTGAAAAGTCCAGATCAAAAGGGAAAAGTAACTTGAACTTCTCACAAAGACAAAACGCTGAAATTAAGTCCAGATCGAAAGGAAAAAGTAACTTGACCTTTTTAGAAAGAAAAAACGCTGAAATCCACTGTAAAATGCCGTCTGAGCACATTTCACAATCTCTGGGGAACAAAGAAAGAAGTTCTGGGTCTACGCATGCGCAGGAAACAGAAGCCGCGCATGCACAGTTAAAATCAGCCGTTTTGCGTTCTGCGCATGCGATTACAAAAAGTTTTGATCGCGGATTGTTATGCCCAGTTGAAAGGAACAGTAAAGGATGACCGATTTGCGTATGCGCAATCGATCCCTATGCATGACGTCACGAGCATCATGGCGTCTGAGGACCCGGACCACGCCCACTTAAAAGCGAAATGCCCAAAAATTAAAAACAAGAAACGTAAAGCTTTAAAACCCAATTTTCTTACCTCAAAAGACAACAAACCGCCTGAACGGACACCAGCAGTTGACAATAACTCTCACAACAACCTGGAACAAACAGTCTGCACCACCCAAAGTGAACAGAACAAAAACAATTCCAAAACAAAAAAGATGAAGAAAACGATACCAAATCCAAAACAAAAAAAGATGATTTCTTTTTCGAACAATACTACTCAGGCATGACTGAGTTATTCGGATTTGCTGATCACAGCATCAGCAACACGGTTGCAAAACTCAACACGACTCTACTCAGGGTTGCTGAATCCAACACCATGGTACCATGGCAGATCGTCGATACATTGGATGACAGCAATACCCAAGATGAAGACGACGCCACACAGAGAGCACAGAAGGACTCCACAAAGAGAGTGATGACAGGCTCCACAGAGAGATTGATTAAAGACTCCACAAAGAGAGTGACGCGAGCCTCGACAGACAGCTCATTGAAATACTCCAAAATGGAAGCAAGGAAACACTCCCTAGCGAACACCATGCATGAACAAGACCATGAAGGTCAACCCACCGTATCTGAGCAACCGCAAGCAGACTGTGAAAGTCTACCAAGCTCACATAATCAAGAAGAAGACAATGTAAATCTACCCTTTGCATGTGAAAACAGTGACAATGTGATCACACTCGACATACAGGGGGTGCAGGATCACAGCGAGACTGACAGATCTCAGCTCGTCTGTACAGAAGCACAGAGTAGGGCCACTCATGAGTCCAGAGAGACCACGTCAATTGAAATCTTGAAGATTTTGACTCCAGAAGAGGAACACCAAGAGTCCAGAGAGACCACGTCAATCGAAATCATGAATATTTTCACTCCAGAAGAGGAGCAACAAGAGTCCAGAGAGACCACGTCAATAGAACTCATGAAGATTTTGACTCCAGAAGAGGAGCACCAAGAGTCCAGAGAGACCATGTCAATAGAAATCGTGAAGCTTTTGACTCCAGAAGACGAGCACCAAGACCAACAAGAAAATTAAATCGTGAAGAACTTGACTCCAGAAGAGAAGCACCAAGAAAGCAAAGGAGAGGAATTAAATCGATTACAAATGACTCCAGAAGAGGAGTACAAAGGAAGCAAAGAAGAGGAATCAAATTCACCACAAATGACTGATGTCACCAACATCAATGCAACATCAGATCATTCTCACCATTCTCTAGACGAAACATTCAATGTTACAGTTTCCACAAAGGACACTCACACTAATAACTGTGACAATGACTCAAATTATCCACACATGACACTCATTGAGCACAACAAGAAAAACAAAAACCACAAGAAGCACAGCAGAAACAAGAACAACAACAGCAAGAACAAAAGCAACATGAAGCGCAATAAGAACAACAAAAAGCGCAAGAAGCACTGCAGAAGCAAGAACAACAACGGCAACAACAAAAACTACAAGGACAACAACAAAAACTGCAAGAACAGCAAAAACAACAAGAAGCATAACAAAGACATAACAAGCACGACAAGAACCAAGACAGAAACCTCCAAAGGAACAACGAGAACGACAATGAAAACAACAAAGACAGAAACGATAAAAACAGCAACAAGAACGACAACGAAAACAACAAAGACCAAAACGACAGAAACAACAACAATGAAACGACTTGTACAAGATGGTACAACTCTGTACAGCACACGGAAAACAATGGCAAGACTACAAACATGCCATGGGATGACAACGAATCTCACAAACTCACATCTGCTTCAGAACAAGCAAGCACACCAGCTTTCAAGGCAGATGACACACTAAATCGATACCACAAGCTCAAAAAAAGTCAATGTCAGTCAACATCAGTGGTTCGACCATTCAAATACCTCGGGATGATGTATTGGTTACTTAAAAAAAACAAGAAAACCGACAACATTCACAACGGAGTTGCAATATCAATATCACCACGTCAACAACGAAAATATCACCACGTCAACAACGAAAACGAAAAAACTCAATGAACTAATTCATCATGTTTGGACTCATAAATGTGTTTATTAAGATTAGACTCATAAATATTAATTGGCTTTGTATAATATCCAATATCATCATCACTTGTATAGATACACATATCATAAGTAATCTAACTGTTTTGTACAATTTTCTTTAACAATGTACAGAAAATAGGTAAAGAAATAAGGGGTGATATGGTGATTATATATCTGTGTAAATGCAATACAACTGAGCAAGCACTAGAGGGAGCACGGGAGAGATATAAAGGCAGAAGGACAGGAAGTCAGGGCACACTTCACAGAACGGGAACTGGTAGCAGGTCATAGACAAGCAGTATCGATGTAACTTTAAGTTAAGCACTGAAGAGAGAACGAAATTACAATAAAGCGACGACGAGCTTTATAAGACACAAAGAACAACACAATGACGCTGACCAATACTTTGCGTTGAAACAAACTCTAATTTAAACAGAATTGATCGCCTTAACGTCAAAGAAAATAGATTTGCAATGGTCAGTTAAACAGTTCTTAAATAAAAAGGCAAAAATCTTCCTCTCTATACCTGCCACTCATTCCAATTGAGCAACTAATGCAGTTCAAATGCCACTTTAACAAAACAGGTTACTTGCTTATCTGTTCAGACATTCGAGGGGACCACTTTCCACTAGTAACCTCACAATCCTTCTGTCTTGTCAGATTCCAATCCCGTATCACACTACTGTTGAACTTAAAATCTTATAACGGTCTCGAAAACTACAGAAAGGCCTGGCTCCTCTCATAAATTACATCATTTCTATCCCAGCAAGATGTCACAGGACCTGTCCAGCTAGGGCCAAATACAATTCCTCATATAGTATCTACTCTCTCGGGATCTCCAGCCATCAATACAATGTTCCAATAGCCATCTCTGTAAACAGGTAAAATGTTAAAATCAATCATCACCCACCTTTTACAATACCTTAATTACAGCTTTGGTCAACATAGTGCCTGTATGTTTGTTTTTAAACTAGTTTTTAACATCTTACTGCCACAAATATGAAACATAATATCTGACAATTTCCACATTCATCACAAGATAGTGGAAATAAATTCCACCAAATGACGTTCGCAAGTGTGTTAAGATTATGGAGATCCATGATGACTATCCCTGTGAATTGCATTTATAAGGGCTGAGGAGAGTTCTCCTCCCGGCGTTAAACATGGTGAGTGTGAGGTACCGCACAGCGTGCACGCGATAGATCAGAGTATGAACAGTGTAGATCAGAGTGTGCTTGAGGTAGCTCAGAGTGCGCACGAGGCAGCTCACAGTGTGCGCGAGCTAGGTCAGAGTATGGGCGAGCTAGGTCAGAATGCGCACACGGTAGCTCAGAGTGTGCGCGAGGCTTGTCAGCGTGTTGCCGAGGTTGGTGAGAGTGTGCGCAAGCTAGGCCACAGTGTGGGCGAGCTAGGTCAGAGTGCACACATGGTAGGTCAGAGTGTGCATGAGGCAGGTCAGAGTTTGCGCGAGGTTGGTGAGAGTGTGCGCGAGCTAGGTCAGACTGTGGTATAAACCGCAGGGCAAGAGTTATTGCTGGGGGAAAGGCAATTATGTTGCGATGAGGAAAGACTTAGGATGCATCGCCTGGAGAGGAAAACTGCAGGGGATGGACACAATGGAAATGTGGAACATGTTCAAGGAACAGCTACTGCGTGTCCTTGATAAGTATGTACCTGTTAGGCAGGGATGAAGTGGTCTTGTGAGGGCACAATGGGTTACTAAAGCAGTTGAATCACTTGTCAAGAGGAAGAAGGAGGCTTATGTGAAGATGAGACGTGATGGTTCAGTTGGGTCGCTTGAGAGTTACAAGTTAGCTTGGCAGGCTCTAAAGAGAGAGCTAAGAAGAGCCAAGCGAGGATATTAGAAGTCCTTTGCAGGTAGGATCAAGGATAACCCTAAATCTTTCTATAGGTATGTCAGGAATAAAAGAATGACTAAGGTAAGAGTAGGGCCAGTCAAGGACAGTAGTGGGACGTTGTGCGTAGAGTCCGAGGAGATAGAAGAGGTGCTAAATGAGTATTTATCGTCAGTATTCGCACAGGAAAAAGACAAAGTTGTCGAGGAGAATACTGAGATACAGGCTACTAGACTAGAAGGGCTTGAGGTTCATAACGAGGAGGTGTTAGCGATTCTGGAAAGTGTGAAAATAGATAAGTTCCCTGGGCCAGATGGGATTTATCCTAGGATTCTCTGGGAAGTTAGGGAGGAGATTGCTGAGCCTTTGGCTTTGATCTTTAAGTCATCTTTGTCTACAGGAATAGTGCCAGAGGACTGGAGGATAGCAAATGTTGTCCCCTTGTACAAGAAGGGGAGTAGAGATAAACCCGGTAACTATAGGCCAGTGAGCCTTACTTCTGCTGTGGGAAAAGTCTTGGAAAGGTTTATAAGAGATAGGATGTATAATCATCTGGAAAGGAATAATTTGATTAGAGATAGTCAACATGGTTTTGTGAAGGGTAGGTCGTGCCTCACAAACCTCATTGAGTTCTTCGAGAAGGTGACCAAACAGGTGGATGAGGGTAAAGCAGTTGATGTGGTGTATATGGATTTCAGTAAAGCGTTTGATAAGGTTCCCCACGGTAGGCTATTGCAGAAAATACAGAGGCATGGGATTCAGGGTGATTTAGCAGTTTGGATCAGAAATTGGCTAGCTGATAGAAGACAAAGAGGGGTGGTTGATGGGAAATGCTCTGACTGGTGTCCTGTTACCAGTGGTGTGCGACAAGGATCTGTTTTGGGGCCGTTGCTGTTTGTTATTTTTATAAATGACCTGGAGGAGGGCGTAGAATGATGGGTGAGTAAATTTGCAGATGACACTAAAGTCGGTGGAGTTGTGGACAGTGCAGAAGGATGTTACAAGTTACAGAGGGACATAGATAAGCTGCAGAGTTGGGCTGACAGGTGGCAAATGGAGTTTAATGCAGAAAAGTGTGAGGTGATTCATTTTGGAAGGAATAACAGAAAGGCAGAGTACGGGGCTAATGGTAAGATTCTTGGTAGTGTGGACGAGCAGAGAGATCTCGGTTTCCATGTCCATAGATCCCTGAAAGTTGCCACCCAGGTTGAGAGGGTTGTTAAGAAGGCGGACGGTGTGTTAGCTTTTATTGGTAGAGGAATTGAGTTTCGGAGCAATGAGGTCATGTTGCAGTTGTACAAATCTCTGGTGCGGCCGCATTTGGAGTATTGTGTGCAGTTCTGGTCGCCACACTATAGGAAGGATGTGGAAGCATTGGAAAGGGTACAGAGGAGATTTACAAGAATGTTGCCTGGTATAGAGGGAAGATCATATGAGGAAAGGCTGAAGGACTTGAAGCTGTTTTCGTTAGAGAGAAGAAGGTTAAGAGGTGACTTAATTGAGGCATACAAGATGATCAGAGGATTAGATAGGGTGGACAGTGAGAGCCTTTTTCCTCGGATGGTGATGTCCAGCACGAGGGGACATAGCTTTAAATTGAGCGGAGATAGATATAGGACAGATGTCAGAGGTAGGTTCTTTACTCAGAGTAGTAAGGCCGTGGAATGCCCTGCCTGCAACAGTAGTGGACTCGCCAATACTAAACACATTCAAATGGTCATTGGATAGGCAGATGGACGATAAGGGAATAGTGTATAGGGATTTAGAGGGGTTTCACAAGATGGTGCAACATCGTGGGCCAAAGGGCCTGTACTGCGCTGTAATGTTCTGTGTTCTATGTTCTATGTGCGTGAGGTACATCACACTATGCACACGGTATCTCAGAGTGTGCGCAAGCTAGGTCAGAGTGAGCAAGGTACGTCTCACTATGCACACAGTATCTCATAGTGTGCTCGTGGTGCATGCGGTCACTCAGAGTGTGCAGGGGGTAGCTCAGAGTGTGCATGCGGGAATTCAGAGTGTGCATGAGGTAGGTCTGAGTGTGTGTGAGGTCCCTCAGAGTGTGCACGAGGTATTTCAGATAGTGTGTGTGGTGCCTCAGATAGTGCATGAGGTGCCTCAGAGCGTGTGTGCGGTACCGCAGAGTGTGCACAAGATAGGTCAGAGTGTGCCTGAGGTACCGCAAAGTGTGTACGAGGTAGGTCAGAGTGTGTGTGATGTACCGCAGAGCATGCACGCGGTAGCTCAGTGTGAACGGTGTACATCAGAGTATGCTCGTGGGAGCTCAGAGTGTGCTCGCGGGAGCTCAGAGTGTGAACGAGGCAGCTCAGAGTGTGAATGAGGCAGCTCAGAATATGCGCAAGCTAGGTCAGAATGTAGGCGAGCTAGGCCAGAGTACGCACACGATAGCTCAGAGTACGCGCGAGGTAGGTCAGAGTGAGCGCAAGGTAGGTTAGAGTGTGCAATGTAGGTCAGAATGTGCGTGAGGTAGGTCAGAGTATGCACACTGTAGCTCAGAGTGTGCACGTGGTAGGTCATAGTGTGCACGCGGTACATTAGAGTGTGCGCGTGGTAGGTCAGAGTGTGCATGCGTTAATTCAGAGTGTGCGCGATGTAGGTGAGAGTGTGAGCAAGGTAGGTCAGAGTGTACGCGAGTAGTTCAGAGTGTGCGCGAGGTAGGTCAGAGTGTGCATGAGGTAGGTCACAATGTGCATCTGGTAGGTCAGACTGTGTACGACGTAGGTCAGAGTGTGCTCGAGGTAGGTCAGAATTGTATGCGGTTAGTTCAAGTGTGCGCAAGCTAGGTCAGAGTGTGTGTGAGTTACGGCAGAATGTCTGTGAGGTTCAGCAGAGTGTGTGTGAAGTACCGCGGAGCATGAAGGGTGTACATCAGAGTGTGCACGTGGTAGCTCAGAGTGTGAACGAGGCAGCTCACAGTGTGTTTTAGGTAGCTCAGAGTGTGCACGAGGCAGCTCACAGTGTGCGCGAGCTAGTTCAGAGTGTGGTCGAGCTAGGTCAGAGTGCGCACACGGTAGCTCAGAGTGTGCGTGAGGCAGGTCAGAGAGTGTGTGAGGGTGGTGAGAGTATGCACGAGCTAGGTCAGAGTGTTCGCGAGGTACATCACACTGTGCACACTGTATCTCAGAGTGTGCATGTGGTAGGTCAGAGTGTGCACGCGGTCGTTCAATGTGTGGCACGAGGCAGCTCAGAGTGTGGTCGAGCTAGGTCAGAGTGTGCACACGGTAGCTCAGAGTGTGCGTGAGGCAGGTCAGAGTGTGCGCGAGGGTGGTGAGAGTATGCACGAGATAGGTCAGAGTGTTCGCGAGGTACATCACACTATGCACACGGTACCTCACAGTGTGCACGTGGTAGGTCAGAGTGTGCACGCGGTCGTTCAATGTGTGGCACGAGGCAGCTCAGAGTGTGTGCGAGGTAGGTCAGAGTTTGCGCGACATATTTCAGAGTGTGCATGAGGTAGGACAGCGTGTGCATGAGGTAGGTCAGAGTGTGCATGAGGGTTCTCAGAATGTTCATGCGGTAATTCAGAGTGTGCACGAGGTAGGTCAGAGTGTGCGTGAGGTAGGTGAGAGTGTGCTCGAGGTAGGTCAGAGTGTGCGCGAGTTAGGTCAGAATGTGCATCTGGTAGGTCAGACTGTGTACGAGGTAGGTCAGTGTGCGCTCGAGGTAGGTCAGAATATGTATGCGGTTAGTTCAAGTGTGTGCGAGCTAGATCAGCGTGTGTGTGAGGTACAGCAGAGTGTCTGTGAGGTTCAGCGGAGAGTGTGTGTGAAGTACCGCAGAGCATGAAGGGTAGGGGCTGGTTTAGCTCACTGGGCTAAATCGCTGGCTTTTAATGCAGACCAAGCAGGCCAGCAGCACGTTTCGATTCCCGTACCAGCCTCCCCGGTCAGGTGCCGGAATGTGGCGACTGGGGGCTTTTCACAGTAACTTCATTGAAGCCTACTCGTGACAATAAGCGCTTTTCATTTCATTTTCATATATACGCCCTCCACCGTTGAAGCTTATCATACTGTGAGTGGGAATTATCCCGAGGAAGAGGAAGGCAAATAGCCGGTGGTGCTGAACCAGGATCGTAAGGAAGAGTGACTTGCTCGGGCGGTGGCCTGGAATGCTGACAATGAACCACCGTTTGGGGAGTGCCCCAAAGCGGTGAAACAGAAAAGAACCGAGACACCGATGCGGGGCTCAGGTAGCAGACAACCCGTCCCTGGCCATACAAGCGGTGGTAGATCTGTTAGAAAAGATTCATACTACCCAGGTTTCCCTCATTCTCGATCCTAAATGAAGTAAGTATGTCTCCTGATAACCTACGTTCTAGTTGTACTCCCTTCTCACACGCTCCGTACTGTCTCTAGTCCTCCTGTCTCTCTCACAACCTCTTCCTACCCTCTCCGCACAGTCTGACTTTACCTTTATGGCACCAATCTTAACACATCCAAAATCAAATTTACATGTACTCCAAAAATAAGGCAATGTCCATGCAATGTTCCCTTCCCATTGCCGCGACTGGTGCAATTGCTTCATGAGTCCTGCATTGTCCGTTAACCTGATGACCTCCCATGAATCGATACCACGTCCTCGCATATGGGGGCAGCAAAGAACGTCACCTCTGCATAAGTGAAATGTCCTTGTAGTTTGGTTGGGGTTACAGATATAGATGATATGTCCCTTTTCCATTTCCGCCGCCGATATCACTCCAAGCGAGGCAAGGCCGAACATTACACAGGCGGTGCGTAGCCAACCCATCATGCTCCACACCAGTAAAACAGCGCTGGGGAAGGGAGGCAGGTTAGTGACCGATCGTTTTACAGTGGTGGAGGTGGACCCAAGCACTCCGCCCCTCCACTTTAACCGCAGTGGGGGTGGTAAGGAGAACTTGGAAGGGCCCCTCCCATCGTGGCTCCGACCCTTTCCGTGTCCAATTTTTGACCATGACATAACTACCAGGCTGCACTGAAAGCGATCTATGTGATGGGGAACGTGACGGTTGAGCCGCGCGGACCTGGCCATGGAGCTCCTTGAGGACATTAGTGAGGGCTAGAACATAGGTAGTCATTTCTTCAGTCATATGGTGAAACTGAACCAGTCTGGGAACATGCAGGTTCCAGGGAGTTCTAAGGGGCCCGCCAGAAAGGATCTCGGCAGGAGAGAGCCGGGCCGATCCCGCAGGTGTGACCCACAGCTGGAAGAGGGCAACGGGGAGCAACTTAAGCCATGTCAGTCCCGTGTCTGCTCTTAATTTAGCCAATTTAGTTTTGCGGGTCTGATTGTGTTTCTCAACCAACCCGGCTGCCTGCGGTCTGTACGCACAGTGTAACTGCTGGCGTATGCCCAACTGGGAGCAGAACTCCTTGTTAGTCTGTCCAATAAAATGAGGCCCGTGATCAGAACTGAACTGAGCTGGTATGCCGTACTGGGGAATGATTTCCCGCATCAAAACTTTAACCATAAACGTAACCTTATGACGTCTTGGATGGTTGGCTTTGGCTTGTCAGAGGCAGACCTGTTTATTGCAGAATGTTTAGTCTGACTTGACAATTTAGGCACCATCACTTGCTGAGTTTGCGCGGCTGTCCGCGCTGCACAATCTGCACGTTCATTACCAACGTCAACCAGGGTCTTACTGTTTGTATGGACAGCGCATTTAATGACGGAAATCTGCACGGGCATAAGAAGGGACTGCAGTAGGTGATTAACTAAACCCCGGTGGGATATCTCCATGCCTGCCGAGGTAAGGAATCCCCTATTCTTCCAGAGTTGTCCAAAGTCATGAACTACCCGAGGGCGTATCTTGAGTCAGTATAAATATTTACCTGGCAATCTCCCCCAAGTATACATGCACGGGTAAGGGCAAAACGTTTGGCTTGTTGGGCTGAATATGGGGTCTGAAAAGCGGCCGCTTCTCGGGTCAGGCCATCCACGATTGCGTAACCGGACAGTCTCCGGCCAGTGGGGCTTATTAATGCACTGGCATCAACATACATAATCATTTCAGGTTGATCTAACGGAATATCGCTCAGATCTTCCCTTATCGTAGTAGCTTCCTGAATCAAGGCTAGACAGTCGTGGCCAGGCGCGTCTTTACGGTCAGGGGGACCGCTATGAAACCAGGCTGGATTGATAGTGGTACAATATTTAAATGTCAGACATGGATTTTTTAAAAGATATATTTCATACCTATTCTTTTTTTTAAATAAATTTTGAGTACCCAATTATTTTTTCCAATGAAGGGGCAATTTAGCATGGCCAATCCACTTATCCTGCATATCTTTGGCTTGTGAGGGTGAAACCCACGCAGACACGGGGAGAATGTGCAAACTCCTCATGGACAGTGACCCGGGGCCGGGATTCGAACCCGGGTCCTCAGCGCCGTAGGTAGCAATGCTAACCACTGTGCCACTGTGCTGCCTTTTTCATACCTAATCTGACGAGCTGCGGTAAGATGCTGAGTCTGCAACTGCCCCAGTAGTGCGATGACTGAGTGGGAGCTGTACACCGTAATGTCCTGTTGGAGAGTTATATCGGCAGCAGCCTGCAGACTATTATATATTACTGCCAGGATCTGGGTGAAAACAGGGTGGCCCAACGCCACTGGATCAAGTTTGAAGGAGTAATATGCCACGGGCCGGTGCTTATCCCCATGTTGCTGGGTGAGTACCGCTGATGAACACCCTTCCAGAACAGTACATATATCTGGAATGGTAGGTCATACAGGGGCCTACCCAGGGCCGGTGCTTGTAACAAGGCCTGCTTCAGGCAACGGAAGGCTTCGAGTGCCTCGGTGGTGAGAGTAAAATTCCCCCCTTCGCTAGTGTAAGGCGTCAGCAGCTTTGTATAGACAGCGACGTTTGTTATCCACTGCCTACAATAATTCACCATACCCAACCAATGACGGACCTCCTTGGCTGTGGTAGGGGCGGGGAATTGGCATATGGGTTCAATCCTACTGGGTTCGTGACTTCTTTCTGTGGCTGTAAGTAAAACTCCTAAGAACTTGACCTTTGTCTGAGCCACCAGGACCTTTGATTGTGACCCAACGAGGATAGGTGGTTTGATAACTGGATCATATCATCCCTGTTACTGGGCTCGCTACCAATAGGTCATCTACATACTGCACGAGAGTGGAAGCATGCTCCAATGTCAAGGCCTGGAGTTGGTTCTGCAGACATCTGGAGAAGAGCTTAGGTGAGTTCACGAACCCCCGAGGCAGTCGGGTCCAGGTATACTGCTGTCCATTGTAAGTGAAGGCAAACAAATATTGGCTTTCAGATGCGAGTGGAAGGGCAAAGAAAGCGTGCTGGATGTCAACGGGCTCGAGCTGGAATTTGAGCCAGTATGTGGGCGGGATTAGGGACGAGAGCCTGTAACGGCTGCGCGATGGCATTGATTGAACGCAAATCCTGTACTAACCGGCACTGGTCCGCTTTGCCTGGTTGGGGCACCGCAAGTATGGGTGTGTTACATTCTGATTGGCAAGGGACCAGAATACCCTGTTGCAACAGTTCCCGAATTAATTTGTCTATGGACGGGGCAGCTTGGGGTTTCAGGGGGTATTGCCGAATGGAAGGCAGCGTTACATGGTCCTTTATCGGTACCTTAATAGGTGTAACATTTGTCTGTCCCACTTGTGATTTGCATTCTGCCCAGACCTGTGTGTTGACATATTCCAAAACGTCACGTCCCAGGTGATGCTCAAGTTGAGTGTTAATCGTTTCAGGGACCTCAAAATATTTTATGGAAGTCCCGTCTGGCAAGACTTGAAGTACGTACTCTGTTGGATCTGAATGATCCACTGCCCTCCTTACCATAGGCCCCAGATCCTTGGCATGGTATTGGTCGTGGGCTTGATGTGTAATATGAGAGCCTACAGAAGCTGACTGTTGCCAGAAATGTGGCGGTATTGTAACAAAATAGGCTGTACCTTCTTTTTTCCGTGACTGTGGCTGTAATCATGACTGGCCATTCAGTCACAATTAACGGCCGGTATTTGTCCTCCAACTCCCTGTTCTGTCCGGTTCTGTCATAGGCCAGGGTAACGTGGTGCAGTGAATGTTCAATGACCAACGTCCACCACTGGGGCGTGGCAGAAATATAGCACTGTTGTCTCATCCTCCATGATTGAACCGTTACCCCTTGGTCTCCGCACTCTAGCTGAAGCTGGAAGATACACAGTAAATCTTGGGCCAACAAGTTACAGTCCAATCCAGTAGTCACGACAAACTGGTGATCTGTAGACTTATTCTCAGAAGTGACTGTCACAGGGTCAGAAATAGGATACTCACACACCTGTCCTTGGAACCCCGACAAATGCTGGGTGTGGTCGGATAGTGGTAGTTGAAGTTCTGATTGCACGGAAGACATGGCTGCTCCAGTGTCGATTACAAATGGGTAATGTTGACCTCCTATCTGCAGAGAGATAATAGGTTCCCTGTCCGATTGGAGAGTCCTTATGACTGAATTAGCTAGTCAATCTCGGGTTGTGAAAGGGTTTGCCTGGGAGAAGTCGTTGTACCTCGTCTGTCCTCACCCTTGTGGGTACCCCCTCATTTGGATCGGGTAGTCTCCTGCTGCCCGTCTTTTAAAGGGGCATTCCTGATGCCAGTGATCTGTGCGGCCACAATTGAAACATGCATTGTTACCTCTATATCTGCCCTATACTCTTTTCCCAGTAGAACAATGGCCCCTCAGAGGGGGCGGCAGTTGTAAAGCTGTTGGTGCATACGGTGGGCCATAAAGAGGGGCTGAGGGTCCATTTGAGTGGGTTTGATATCCTCCCCCTTGTTGATCCGCCCACCCAAAGTCACAATATTGGGGTTGCAGCTGGTAAGCCACTGTATCTGCCGTTGGTTGGGGTCTCAGATCATCATTACATACTCAGTCTTAATCTTTGTAATTGAGCCTCCTTCCTGGCCTACACCCTCCTTCCAATACAATCTGACTGCCCGGGCCATCTGGGAAGGTTCGTTCTCTGTCCAATTCATGTTAATACATTTCACGGCAGTAGCCACGGAAGGTTGTAGGCAATTCATTAACATTGCACAATATTGAGGGGAATTCTGACCATTTTGGTACAGCAAGTCGCCTGACTGTCCACGGTAGAATTAATTAAAGCGTTCCAGAAATTCCTCTGGCTCCTCAGTCTTTTTAGGTTTGAGGTCTAAGATAGCAGAGATGTTTATGGACTTTTGAAATGTGACATTCAACGCATTCAGGATTTGTGCCCGTCTATCATCGTCCAAGGCATGGGCTTGCTGAAGTGCGGCGTGGCTAGCGTAATTCAAGTGATTGAGGTGTCTGTGGTACTCTACTGGGGTTAAAACCAGCTGGACTAGGTCCCAGAGGTCCCTAAAACCAGCTTGACAAACTGAGATGGTAGTTCTCAGATAGTCCACAAAAGCAGCAGGAGATTTGTTCCTGTCTGTGATTGCAACCAGAATAGCCATCATCTCACTGGGTCTCCATGGGAGATAAACGTCTATCGTGGGCTGGGCTGCTGCTGTAGCAGCATCAGGGTTGGATATTTTCCTAATCGGCAACTGTCTCAGTCTCACTAGGGGCTTTGGATCTTCAATAACTTCAACGTCCTTCACTTCCGGTAGGGGGAGCTCCGGCTCCTCAGAACCATTCCCGTCCTCACCCTGTGTTCTCATACTTTTCTGCCCTATCATATTAGCCTCAAGGGATCTATGTGGTTTGCGGAATTGTTTCTGGATAGGATCAGGCCCCTTTCCCATTGTCCGAGATAGGGTCCTAGAGCTAACCGGGCTTGTGGAACAGAGCTCCCCTTCTGTAACAGACGGTGAAGGTGCAGAAATAGGACCTAAACTATCAACCAAAGGAACTGGAGAGGCTGGCATGATTTGAATCTGGGAAGCAGTGAATGGATACAAATTATGAAACCCTGGTGGTTCTGGAATTAGTGCAGGCAATGCCGCTGGTGCTGTCGGGACTCCACCCGACATGGTCCAATTCTCTCGGTCAGCATAGACATAGAACATAGAACAGTACAGCACAGAACAGGCCCTTCGGCCCTCGATGTTGTGCCGAACAATGATCACCCTACTCATACCCACGTATCCACCCTATACCCGTAACCCAACAAACCCCCCCTCCCTTAACCTTACTTTTTAGGACACTACGGGCAATTTAGCATGGCCAATCCACCTAACCCGCACATCTTTGGACTGTGGGAGGAAACCGGAGCACCCGGAGGAAACCCACGCACACACGGGTCGACGTGCAGACTCCGCACAGACAGTGACCCAACCGGGAATCGAACCTGGGACCCTGGAGCTGTGAATCATTTATGCTAACCACCATGCTACCGTGCTGCCCGCATCTGCCTCTGTCAATGCAAGGCCAGCCATTGAACTACGTAGCCCATGTTTTAAACTCGAATCTGCCCTGTTAGGTATCTCCCTCCCTTCACTTGCGTGTTTTTTGAATGCACACTCCTTTTTAAAGATCTCCAGTGTTTTTCTGATCTCCCCCCCCCCCCCTTCACTAATTGGAATCTCCATGTTAAGGGCATTTCTTGCCAACTTGATAACATGATCTTATCCCTCTCCTCTTCACAATATTGTCTCCATGATCCAATCAACTCTTTGGCTCTCATAATTTTTTTTTTTTTTTCCATATTTCATCCTGAATTTGTTTAATAATCTCCAGATCTTTAGTGCCCCCTCGTAGCCATTGGTCACCCAATTTCTTCCTTAAAGTTGCTGACATTTTTCTAAAATCTCTCGCTTTATCTGGATAAATATCACATAATATTTGCAATGAACTTTTTGGATCACTCGTCTTATCCAAGCAATTCCCCATAATCTTGAACTAGTCCTCAAGACTGCGTTGTTCGCCACTACAGTCCAAGGATACAATTTTAGCTTAATCAATTATAGTTTCCAAAACACACGTGGAACTGAACTATCTTTCCGATATCCCATCAATTCCGTAATCAACCCTTAACTGAACTGTCTTTCCGCCATCCCATCAGTTTTTTTCAACCCTCAGTCGCACCTACATCGACTGAATTTTTTAATTTTCTAATCCCCAGACTGACCTTTGGTTTGGTCGAGACAATCTTTCCGTACCGACCGCGAGTGACCAGACCAATCAGACCATGAGAAAAGGGGAAAATCAACATGGTCATTTTCCAGCTACACACATTGTGGGCCCATTTCCACTTTCCTTATCCAACATCAGTCTAATTCTGATTTTGCAGCTGGCCAGTGACCGTCTGGACAAATCCCAAGTTTTTGGCACCAAATGACAAATTAAGTTATTTACCCGTTAGTCTGGCCTCAATAAAACTCGAGAGGGATTTGTAGGTATAGTATTATTTATTGTTAAACAACTTGCAAGGCTGACCCTCTCTATAGAGAGTCAGAACACATACAGTCTCTTGAAGCCCCCAGAAACGAGTGAAGTCAGAGACAAAGAGATATCTGCACAAATCATTCAAATGGCATCAGGGTTCACATACAAGATTCCCATAGGTCATCCTATACACATCCTGACCTGACCTGATTGGCTCACTTCACATTCCTCAACCCTGGGCCTCTTGATACCCAGCATCCTTTAAACCACCCTCTGCACGGGGCTCCCTCCCCCCCCCCCTCCCCATCTAGCCATGCTTTGCTGAATCCCTTTGTTCTTTGTCTGTGAGCTCACTACCCGGCTGGGTCGCTGTCTGTGCGGAGTCTGCACGTCCTCCCCGTGTGTGCGTGGGTTTCCTCCGGGTGCTCCGGTTTCCTCCCACAGTCCAAAGATGTGCGGGTTAGGTGGATTGGCCGTGATAAATTGCCCGTAGTGTCCTAAAAAGTAAGGTTAAGGGGTGGGGGGTTGTTGGGTTACGGGCATAGGGTGATACGTGGGGTTGAGTAGGGTGATCATGGCTCGGCACAACATCGAGGGCCGAAGGGCCTGTTCTGTGCTGTACTGTTCTATGTTCTTCTATGTTCTATGTTCTACCACCAGACTGACTCTATCATCTACATTATTCTATCTAATAATCCTATTTTATATCGCATTCGTTTGTTCAATTCCACAATCCAAGTCCTCGATTTCCCTCCCATGCACTCTGAACTGCATCCCAAGTCATCCACGCCTATTCCCCTCCCTCAGCTTCACAACACCGAGGAACAGCCCCAACCATTCCCCGACCCCAGAGTATCCCTTCCGAATGCTCTTGAATCACCCAACTACCCCCAGTTCTGAACATAACCCCGCACTCCCTACTACCATCCCAAATCTCCCCCACTCCCTTACTACAGACTAGACTCCCTGACTATCACCTTGACTGTCCTTTCACCCCAGGGCCATGAGTCGACGAACCCCAACACCCACCCTGCACTATACCCCAATCCCGACTGAATCCCAACTAACTGCTGACCTCCCACTGAAAACCCCGCGAGTAATTTCCCCACCCCTCTACCATAGGCCCATCCAGCAATCTAACCCCCTGACTGAAACTCCACCCCTCGACTACTCTTCCCAATTAGCCCCATCAAACACTCGACCACCTCCGATTTACAGCCCCAGCACCTTCTACAATTCCACTGCTATTCCCTTGTCTAGCCCACAAATACTCGACTAGGGTCGACTGGAGTATCACAATGGCACACTTGTTAGCACCAGAGCCCCAGGTTGAATTCCAGCTTTTGGTTGCTGCCTGTATGGAGTTTGCACGTTTCCGTAGTGTCTGCGTGGGTTTCTTCCGGGTTCTTCGGTTTCATCCCATGGGACAAAGAGGTGCAGGTTAGGTGGATTGGCCATGATAAATTACCCCTTCATGTCCAAAGAGTGTCATTTATAAGATGCAACACCTCACTGAGGTTCCTTCAACAGCAACTTCCAAACCCGTGATCTTACCCCTGCAACAGCAGGATCAGGGGAACACCATCTCTTGCAAATTTGCCTCCAAGCCACCATGATCCAAACTTGGAAATATATAGGCTGACCCTTCACTGTCGCTGGGTCAATATCCTGGAACCCCCCTCCCAAATAGCACAGCAAGTGCTCTTACAGATGCATGGCCAGCTCTCAACAGTGGCTGCAGGACTGGACCAGATGTCATAAACTTTTTAAGTTTTAATGCCGTGCAGAAAGATCAATTCATTCCAGGAGTGTTAATATAAGAAATAGCGCTTGGTTATTTAATAAACAAACTTTATTGAAAGGAAAATAATACTTAACCTTTTCCTTCAGATCTAACACTAACACGATTACATGCAGTTTCTCAACCTTCACACATTAGTTCCCATTAAACAGCACTTTTAAATAAGCATGCACACTCAGACAGAAAAGCAAAGGCAATACTAGCATTTACGAAACAATTTTTCTTCACTTTGGAACATTTGTTCACAACCCTTTTCCAAAGCCAACCTCAGGGGCAACTTCCATGACCTCTCTCGTTGATTTCCAAAGCCTTCCCCAGTAACTATTTAAAATAGCACTTCCTCTCTCTCGCTAAGCTGCATCCAGACCCTCAAACAAAGGTTCACTCGGGTTTCCACTCAGGAACGTTTCAGCGTTATCTTGGCTGATTGACCACTCCCATTTATACAAAGAACAGAGCCATTCTATTGATATGCAACTAACATCCCACTGATGGACAAATAGGCCATCAGATAATGTGATCGCCATTAATGTCTAAGCAGACAGGAATGTGCCAGAGAACATGGATCTTGAGTGACTCACCCTTGCTCAACTGAGTCACCCTCTGTATTCGCACTAACGAGTCTGAATGGGGCAATGTAACCCAGGTCAGATGTGGGCATCTCCCTCTCACTCTGTGCCAGCAGGTTTTTTTCCACTTATTCTATTTAACCCCAAAATTGGGTCCTTATTTCTGCACCCAATTTCCTAATATCTCCCTCGAGTGACAGTGCACCTACATCACAGATGCTTCAAGAAGGCACCACCTATAGAACATAGAACATACAGTGCAGAAGAAGGCCATTCGGCCCATCGAATCTGTGCCGACCCCACTTAAACCCTCACTTCCACCCTATCCACACAATAACCCCTCCTAACCATTTTGGATACTAAGGGCAATTCAGCATAGCCAATCCACCTAACCTGCACGTCTTTGGACTGTTGGAGGAAACCGGAGCACCCGGAGCAAACCCACGCAGACACGGGGAGAACGTGCAGACTCCGCACAGATAGTGACCCAGAGGGGAATTAAACCTGGGACCCTGGCGCTGTGAAGCCACAGTGTTAACCACGTGTGCTACCATACTGCCCTATAGGAATGGGCAACAACTTTTATCCAGCCAGCGATACCCACACCACCTGAAAAAATATATTTAAATATATCTGTCTCCACTTTCCGAGAGTTGTGAACTCTTTGGATCTGGTCAAAAGATGAGAATGATTCAGCGGACGATGGATTACAGCTACTTGGGTAAGATGAAGAAATGACTGTGTTCAGAGAAGATTTCTCAAAGGTTTGTTTCACAGAAAATGAGGAGAAACTGTGACCAGTGGCTGAAGGGTTGGTTAGCAGAAAACACAACTTTAAGATAGCAGCTTTATTGGAGGTGACAGAAGGAAAGCCTTTCTCAAGTCGGCCACTTGACCCTGAGCATGCTCCTTCTTCCAACACGATTAGGATTAATCCTCAATTTCAATGCCATATTCCTGCTGTCTCCAAATACCTCTTGACACCCATAGAGTTTAGAAATCTATCTATTTCTTTCTTAACTATATTCAGTGACTTGACTTCCACAGCCTATTTGTGGTGGGGAATTCCATAGGTTCACCACCCTCTGACTGAAGACATTTCTCCCCAACACAGTCCTAAATGGTGTAACCTGGACATTGATACTTTTGTTCTGGAACTCCACCACCCCCAACCCCCCACGTCCCAAGAACCCCGACTGAGGAAACAACATCCTGCATCCAATCTGTCCAGCTCTGTCAGAACGTTACACGTTTCAATCAGATCCCCTCTACGTTTTCCAAATTCCAGTGAATTCAGGCCCAGATGACCCATGCAAGAAGTGATGAGAATGTGTAACACAATTTGCTTGTCACAGGTAAAATAGTCAATCTCAATACAATCCTGAACAGGTTTTGCTGCTAAACAAGTAAACGAAATCAAATAAACTGAGGTGCAAATTGAAGAGACAGACCCTTGAAGGGGAACGGCCTGAAACAAAAAGCAAATCACAAATGAAACTTAGAACATCAAACCAAGATATGATCAAAGAGGTCAGTGGTCAGTAAGGCACCTCATCTCCTGCGGGGGCCACCGGGTATGGAAAGCCACAAGGATGCCAGTGGACACCGCATGCTCCCTCTCAAAAACCTTTCCTCACCATTTACTAATCTTCCCAATTTAGTGTCATCAGCAAATGTTGAAATTGAGCCCACAAGCCTTATCAGAAAGAGTAGTGGTCCTCTCCGAAACTTTGTCCACTTCTCCCCAGTGGAGTGGGAAGAAAAAGCAAACATTCAGCACAGTTTTCTGTCTCCTCTCACTTTGGCAACATTTTAAACATCAATGCTGCCATTTGCCATTTGATCCCGTGAGCTGTGAGCTGTTGATGAACCTAATATTTGGCACTTTACCAAATGCCTTCTAACAGTCCATATGCAGACAATCAACAGAGTTCTCTCATCCATACTTTTAGTTATCCCATCAAAGCACACGATGAAGTTAGTAAAATAAAGCTTGCCCTCAAAAAATCCACGCTGCTTCCTCTCTATGGATCCATGTTTGATCAAATGTCCGTTATTTATGTTTGTGATTCTTCGATGCTGTGTTACACAGTTGGGAATTGCCTTATTCAAAGACGATTCTGCTTGCACCCAATCACATATCATGTGACAATAAGCAGTTATTATTATTATTATTATTAATAATGTAAATTAAAAATGTTAACAATGTGATTTGGTTTTAACTAACAGCGGCTGAACTCC
This sequence comes from Scyliorhinus canicula, assembly GCF_902713615.1. NCBI lineage: Eukaryota > Metazoa > Chordata > Chondrichthyes > Carcharhiniformes > Scyliorhinidae > Scyliorhinus > Scyliorhinus canicula. Next base: position 95,390,731 of record NC_052157.1, read on the forward strand.
ATCAGAAAGACAAAGGTATCTGCTGACGTGGCAATGGATAACAGTAGTGTCTGCACGGTTGTCTTCAATTATGTTGAAATAAGTAGCGGGCCTGGAAACATGAGGGTGTAAGAAAGTGGACCTTTCTCCACAAATGCCAGTTCATCCATTAAATGCTTTTCCAAAGCGATTTCACCAAATACTTGAAAGGTTTATTTTTATTTTTGGTAGACTTATGTCAGAGGAGCAAAGGATGTGCGGCTACTAAGATCGCTCATTTTTCATGATAATGTGAATGGATTGATTGCTTACATTGAAATGAATGCTTATAATGAGGATCTATTACAGAGAAAAGCTTACAATGGAGCCACGGTGCAAGGGTATTTCGCCATTGGATAGGAACGAAATGGAGTTGGGTGTCATTGGTCACTCTGTGTGAGGCCAACTCATTCATGTGAAATCATCTTAACTTGGAAGCATCAGAAATTGAGTGTATCTCCTTGGAGCAGAGAAGAAGATTAAGATGCAACCTTATTGAGGTGTTCAAAATTCTGAACAATTTTCACAGGGCAAAGGATGATATTCTGTTTCCATTAGTTGGTAAGTCAGTGACTAGTGGTCACATTTTCACAATGCTCACCAAGAAAGCTAGGAGTGAGATAGGAGAAACTTCTTCACTCCGAGTAGTTGGGGTTTGGAATGCGCTGCCTGGGAGACTGGTGGAGGTGGATTCCATAGGAGATTTCAAAAGAGAGCTGTATGCATATTTGAAAGTGATTATTTACAAGGCTAAAGAGATAGTGCTGGGGAATGGGACTATCTAGGTAGCTCTTTTGGGAGCCGGTGCAGACATGATGGGCCAAATGGACTCCTTATGGGCTGCAAATAACAAAAAAATAATTAAATCAGTTGGGGTGGAAATAAGAAATGTAAAGGGGGAGAAGAAAATTGGTGGGTTGGGTTCTAGGTCCCGTAACAGTCATTATGCTGTAGGGCAGAGTAGAAATCGCGAAATAACCGTGGCTTGTTAGAAAGTGCTGCGTATTTCTTGGGGATTTCAATCCCCATATAGGTTGGACAAATATTGTTTTAGAGCGCATCCAGAAGCGTTTCTGAGAACAATGTTCCCAACCAGCAGTCGTACTAGTGTTAACCAAATCACCTGAAATGAGAGCAGGATTCATAGTAAAAAAAACATCTTGAGAAGAGGGTTCATAACTTGATGCGATTCCACAAAGTGTATGATGTTCACATTACTTGTTTGAATCTAATGCCTCAAGCTGAAATGCAGCACGGTAGCATTGTGGATAGCACAATCGCTTCACAGCTCCAGGGTCCCAGGTTCGATTCCGGCTTGGGTCACTGTCTGTGCGGAGTCTGCACATTCTCCCTGTGTGTGCGTGGGTTTCCTCCGGGTGCTCCGGTTTCCTCCCACAGTCCAAAGATGTGCAAGTTAGGTGGATTGGCCATGATAAATTGCCCCTAGTGTCCAAAATTGCCCTTAGTGTTGGGTGGGGTTACTGGGTAATGGGGCTAGAGTGGAGTTGTTGACCTTGGGTAGGGTGCTTTTTCCAAGAGCCGGTGCAGACTCGATGGGCTGAATGGCCTCCATCTGCACTGTAAATTCTATGATAACTATGAAATCAATTCTAATTGTGTGGCACAGAGTTGATTAAAAGATGAACTATCCATGGCTAACCATTAAAGTTTGTGTTAACATAAAATATGTCCATTGGTCAGAATCATCACTGCTGGGGTGAATTGATCATGGGAAACAATGAAATGGCAGGTACTTTGAACAGGTTATTTGTTTTTGTCTGTGTTCACAGTAGAATTAACTAAATGCATCCCATAATAACCAAAAAACGAATGGGTAAACGTGGTTAACCATGAATGTTGAGGATGACATCACACTGAAAGTAAAAGAGTTCAATGCTGAAAGGATTTGAGGGGCATGCATGAAACTTTAATTTAAACACAAAATTAACCACATTAACATAAACAAAAATCACTTTATAATTATCAGCTCAGCAATTCTTAAACACAACGAACAACTTAAACTTACTATCTATCCCTGCTACCAACTCCAATTAAGCAATCCAATACAGTTCAAATGCCACTTATAAATAAAGTTAACAAGGAGAAGGTGAAGCCATGATTCATTCCAAACACTTACTTGATTACAGATAAAGGTCTAATTGGATATTGCTATGATTGCTGGAGTTTCCCTGGATAATAGATACGTTATGAAGGGTTGCATTGAGTCCCAGTTAGCAGGTCATCTGGCATTTTAACGGGATAGTGATGACGTACTTTATGAGAGGAACCAAGTCTGCCATAGTTTTGCAGTTTGCCATTGGTTTGAATCTGGCAAAACAGAAAGACTTTAAGTCGAACAGCAGTTTTGTGAATTGCTAAGTCGAGCAGAAGTGTACTGATCTGCTCTTGAAATGAACTCTCTCCAAAGGTCTACACAACTATGCAAGTAATCTCGTTAACTTTATTGATAGGTGGCATTTGAACTATATTGGATTGCTTAATTGGAGTTGGAACTCCCTCCCTAATAGCAATGTGGGTGCACCGACACCTCAGGGGCTGCAGTGGTTCATGAAGGCAGCTCACCTCTATCTTCTCAAGGGGCAATTAGGGATGGTCAATAAATGCTGGCCTAGTCAGCAATGCCCACATCCCGAAATACTGTTTCAAAAGACAGAGAGTTAATTCTGCCCTTCATGTTCGTGTTGTCATTATTGTTGGTCATAGTCAGTTTGCATTGAATTCGCTTTTACAGAGCCCCTTAACTGATAATGTATCTTCTCCATTTGCAGGAAGTCGTGCAGGTCACCCAACCAAGCCGTTACGCCCGGTGGCGATGCCGACCTCCACTCCCGTAAAATTCGCCGCCGTGCAATCAGAGAGGCGAAGGCCATGACATCGGCCTTCTTCCTCTCCATGACTCCGGCTTCTCTGAAACCCCAAGCATCGTCATCAAAGGGTCCGGGTCCACCTCCTCCTCCATTATCCTGGCTAAGACCCCGAACAATTCGACGGAAGGTGAGCATCCAGCAGAGGGCAGCAGAGCAGAGCTTCTGATTGGCTGTTCCGGGGAGATTTGCATACGTGCAGTGCGGTCAGCGTAAGTTGAAGGTGCACCTGCATCAGTGACCCGAGGAGTTCGACGGAAGGTGAGCATCCAGCAGAGGGCAGCAGAGCAGGGCTTCTGATTGGCTGTTCCGGGGAGATTTGCATACGTGCAGTGCGGTCAGCGTAAGTTGAAGGTGCACCTGCATCAGTGACCCGAGGAGTTCGACGGACGGTGAGCATCCAGCAGAGGGCAGCAGAGCAGGGCTTCTGATTGGCTGTTCCGGGGAGATTTGCATACGTGCAGTGCGGTCAGCGTAAGTTGAAGGTGCACCTGCATCAGTGACCCGAGGAGTTCGACGGACGGTGAGCATCCAGCAGAGCAGGGCTTCTGATTGGCTGTTCCGGGGAGATTTGCATACGTGCAAGGCGGTCAGCGTAAGTTGAAGGTGCACCTGCATCAGTGACCCGAGGAGTTCGACGGACGGTGAGCATCCAGCAGAGGGCAGCAGAGCAGGGCTTCTGATTGGCTGTTCCGGGGAGATTTGCATACGTGCAGTGCGGTCAGCGTAAGTTGAAGGTGCACCTGCATCAGTGACCCGAGGAGTTCGACGGACGGTGAGCATCCAGCAGAGGGCAGCAGAGCAGGGCTTCTGATTGGCTGTTCCGGGGAGATTTGCATACGTGCAGTGCGGTCAGCGTAAGTTGAAGGTGCACCTGCATCAGTGACCCGAGGAGTTCGACGGACGGTGAGCATCCAGCAGAGGGCAGCAGAGCAGGGCTTCTGATTGGCTGTTCCGGGGAGATTTGCATACGTGCAGTGCGGTCAGCGTAAGTTGAAGGTGCACCTGCATCAGTGACCCGAGGAGTTCGACGGACGGTGAGCATCCAGCAGAGGGCAGCAGAGCAGGGCTTCTGATTGGCTGTTCCGGGGCGATTTGCATACGTGCAGTGCGGTCAGCGTAAGTTGAAGGTGCACCTGCATCAGTGACCCGAGGAGTTCGACGGACGGTGAGCATCCAGCAGAGGGCAGCAGAGCAGGGCTGCTGATTGGCTGTTCCGGGGAGATTTGCATACGTGCAGTGCGGTCAGCGTAAGTTGAAGGTGCACCTGCATCAGTGACCCGAGGAGTTCGACGGACGGTGAGCATCCAGCAGAGGGCAGCAGAGCAGGGCTTCTGATTGGCTGTTCCGGGGAGATTTGCATACGTGCAGTGCGGTCAGCGTAAGTTGAAGGTGCACCTGCATCAGTGACCCGAGGAGTTCGACGGACGGTGAGCATCCAGCAGAGGGCAGCAGAGCAGGGCTTCTGATTGGCTGTTCCGGGGAGATTTGCATACGTGCAGTGCGGTCAGCGTAAGTTGAAGGTGCACCTGCATCAGTGACCCGAGGAGTTCGACGGACGGTGAGCATCCAGCAGAGGGCAGCAGAGCAGGGCTTCTGATTGGCTGTTCCGGGGAGATTTGCATACGTGCAGTGCGGTCAGCGTAAGTTGAAGGTGCACCTGCATCAGTGACCCGAGGAGTTCGACGGACGGTGAGCATCCAGCAGAGGGCAGCAGAGCAGGGCTTCTGATTGGCTGTTCCGGGGAGATTTGCATACGTGCAGTGCGGTCAGCGTAAGTTGAAGGTGCACCTGCATCAGTGACCCGAGGAGTTCGGCGGACGGTGAGCATCCAGCAGAGGGCAGCAGAGCAGGGCTTCTGATTGGCTGTTCCGGGGAGATTTGCATACGTGCAGTGCGGTCAGCGTAAGTTGAAGGTGCACCTGCATCAGTGACCCGAGGAGTTCGACGGACGGTGCGCATCCAGCAGAGGGCAGCAGAGCAGAGCTTCTGATTGGCTGTTCCGGGGAGATTTGCATACGTGCAGTGCGGTCAGCGTAAGTTGAAGGTGCACCTGCATCAGTGACCCGAGGAGCTCGACGGACGGTGCGCATCCAGCAGAGGGCAGCAGAGCAGAGCTTCTGATTGGCTGTTCCGGGGAGATTTGCATACGTGCAGTGCGGTCAGCGTAAGTTGAAGGTGCACCTGCATCAGTGACCCGAGGAGCTCGACGGACGGTGCGCATCCAGCAGAGGGCAGCAGAGCAGAGCTTCTGATTGGCTGTTCCGGGGAGATTTGCATACGTGCAGTGCGGTCAGCGTAAGTTGAAGGTGCACCTGCATCAGTGACCCGAGGAGCTCGACGGACGGTGCGCAACCAGCAGAGGGCAGCAGAGCAGAGCTTCTGATTGGCTGTTCCGGGGAGATTTGCATACGTGCAGTGCGGTCAGCGTAAGTTGAAGGTGCACCTGCATCAGTGACCCGAGGAGCTCGACGGACGGTGCGCATCCAGCAGAGGGCAGCAGAGCAGAGCTTCTGATTGGCTGTTCCGGGGAGATTTGCATACGTGCAGTGCGGTCAGCGTAAGTTGAAGGTGCACCTGCATCAGTGACCCGAGGAGCTCGACGGACGGTGCGCATCCAGCAGAGGGCAGCAGAGCAGAGCTTCTGATTGGCTGTTCCGGGGAGATTTGCATACGTGCAGTGCGGTCAGCGTAAGTTGAAGGTGCACCTGCATCAGTGACCCGAGGAGCTCGACGGACGGTGCGCATCCAGCAGAGGGCAGCAGAGCGGAGCTTCTGATTGGCTGTTCCGGGGAGATTTGCATACGTGCAGTGCGGTCAGCGTAAGTTGAAGGTGCACCTGCATCAGTGACCCGAGGAGCTCGACGGACGGTGCGCATCCAGCAGAGGGCAGCAGAGCGGAGCTTCTGATTGGCTGTTCCGGGGAGATTTGCATACGTGCAGTGCGGTCAGCGTAAGTTGAAGGTGCACCTGCATCAGTGACCCGAGGAGCTCGACGGACGGTGCGCATCCAGCAGAGGGCAGCAGAGCGGAGCTTCTGATTGGCTGTTCCGGGGAGATTTGCATACGTGCAGTGCGGTCAGCGTAAGTTGAAGGTGCACCTGCATCAGTGACCCGAGGAGCTCGACGGACGGTGCGCATCCAGCAGAGGGCAGCAGAGCGGAGCTTCTGATTGGCTGTTCCGGGGAGATTTGCATACGTGCAGTGCGGTCAGCGTAAGTTGAAGGTGCACCTGCATCAGCGACCCGAGGAGCTCGACGGACGGTGCGCATCCAGCAGGGGGCAGCAGAGCGGAGCTTCTGATTGGCTGTTCCGGGGAGATTTGCATACGTGCAGTGCGGTCAGCGTAAGTTGAAGGTGCACCTGCATCAGCGACCCGAGGAGCTCGACGGACGGTGCACATCCAGCAGAGGGCAGCAGAGCGGAGCTTCTGATTGGCTGTTCCGGGGAGATTTGCATACGTGCAGTGCGGTCAGCGTAAGTTGAAGGTGCACCTGCATCAGCGACCCGAGGAGCTCGATGGACGGTGCGCATCCAGCAGAGGGCAGCAGAGCGGAGCTTCTGATTGGCTGTTCCGGGGAGATTTGCGTACGTGCAGTGCGGTCAGCGTAAGTTGAAGGTGCACCTGCATCAGCGACCCGAGGAGCTCGACGGACGGTGCGCATCCAGCAGAGGGCAGCAGAGCGGAGCTTCTGATTGGCTGTTCCGGGGAGATTTGCGTACGTGCAGTGCGGTCAGCGTAAGTTGAAGGTGCACCTGCATCAGTGACCCGAGGAGCTCGACGGACGGTGCGCATCCAGCAGAGGGCAGCAGAGCGGAGCTTCTGATTGGCTGTTCCGGGGAGATTTGCGTACGTGCAGTGCGGTCAGCGTAAGTTGAAGGTGCACCTGCATCAGTGACCCGAGGAGCTCGACGGACGGTGCGCATCCAGCAGAGGGCAGCAGAGCGGAGCTTCTGATTGGCTGTTCCGGGGAGATTTGCGTACGTGCAGTGCGGTCAGCGTAAGTTGAAGGTGCACCTGCATCAGTGACCCGAGGAGCTCGACGGACGGTGCGCATCCAGCAGAGGGCAGCAGAGCGGAGCTTCTGATTGGCTGTTCCGGGGAGATTTGCGTACGTGCAGTGCGGTCAGCGTAAGTTGAAGGTGCACCTGCATCAGTGACCCGAGGAGCTCGACGGACGGTGCGCATCCAGCAGAGGGCAGCAGAGCGGAGCTTCTGATTGGCTGTTCCGGGGAGATTTGCGTACGTGCAGTGCGGTCAGCGTAAGTTGAAGGTGCACCTGCATCAGTGACCCGAGGAGCTCGACGGACGGTGCGCATCCAGCAGAGGGCAGCAGAGCGGAGCTTCTGATTGGCTGTTCCGGGGAGATTTGCGTACGTGCAGTGCGGTCAGCGTAAGTTGAAGGTGCACCTGCATCAGTGACCCGAGGAGCTCGACGGACGGTGCGCATCCAGCAGAGGGCAGCAGAGCGGAGCTTCTGATTGGCTGTTCCGGGGAGATTTGCGTACGTGCAGTGCGGTCAGCGTAAGTTGAAGGTGCACCTGCATCAGTGACCCGAGGAGCTCGACGGACGGTGCGCATCCAGCAGAGGGCAGCAGAGCAGAGCTTCTGATTGGCTGTTCCGGGGAGATTTGCGTACGTGCAGTGCGGTCAGCGTAAGTTGAAGGTGCACCTGCATCAGTGACCCGAGGAGCTCGACGGACGGTGAGCATCCAGCAGAGGGCAGCAGAGCAGAGCTTCTGATTGGCTGTTCCGGGGAGATTTGCGTACGTGCAGTGCGGTCAGCGTAAGTTGAAGGTGCACCTGCATCAGTGACCCGAGGAGCTCGACGGACGGTGAGCATCCAGCAGAGGGCAGCAGAGCAGAGCTTCTGATTGGCTGTTCCGGGGAGATTTGCGTACGTGCAGTGCGGTCAGCGTAAGTAGAAGGTGCACCTGCATCAGTGACCCGAGGAGCTCGACGGACGGTGAGCATCCAGCAGAGGGCAGCAGAGCAGAGCTTCTGATTGGCTGTTCCGGGGAGATTTGCGTACGTGCAGTGCGGTCAGCGTAAGTAGAAGGTGCACCTGCATCAGTGACCCGAGGAGCTTCGACGGACGGTGAGCATCCAGCAGAGGGCAGCAGAGCAGAGCTTCTGATTGGCTGTTCCGGGGAGATTTGCGTACGTGCAGTGCGGTCAGCGTAAGTTAGAAGGTGCACCTGCATCAGTGACCCGAGGAGTTCGACGGACGGTGAGCATCCAGCAGAGGGCAGCAGAGCAGAGCTTCTGATTGGCTGTTCCGGGGAGATTTGCGTACGTGCAGTGCGGTCAGCGTAAGTTGAAGGTGCACCTGCATCAGTGACCCGAGGAGTTCGACGGACGGTGAGCATCCAGCAGAGGGCAGCAGAGCAGAGCTTCTGATTGGCTGTTCCGGGGAGATTTGCATACGTGCAGTGCGGTCAGCGTAAGTTGAAGGTGCACCTGCATCAGTGACCCGAGGAGTTCGACGGACGGTGAGCATCCAGCAGAGGGCAGCAGAGCAGAGCTTCTGATTGGCTGTTCCGGGGAGATTTGCGTACGTGCAGTGCGGTCAGCGTAAGTTGAAGGTGCACCTGCATCAGTGACCCGAGGAGTTCGACGGACGGTGAGCATCCAGCAGAGGGCAGCAGAGCAGAGCTTCTGATTGGCTGTTCCGGGGAGATTTGCGTACGTGCAGTGCGGTCAGCCTAAGTTGAAGGTGCACCTGCATCCGTGACCCGAGGAGTTCGACGGACGGTGAGCATCCAGCAGAGGGCAGCAGAGCAGAGCTTCTGATTGGCTGTTCCGAGGAGATTTGCACACGTGCAGTGCGGTCAGCCTAAGTTGAAGGTGCACCTGCATCAGTGACCCGAGGAGCTCGACGGACGGTGAGCATCCAGCAGAGGGCAGCAGAGCAGAGCTTCTGATTGGCTGTTCCGGGGAGATTTGCACACGTGCAGTGCGGTCAGCGTAAGTTGAAGGTGCACCTGCATCAGTGACCCGAGGAGCTCGACGGACGGTGAGCATCCAGCAGAGGGCAGCAGAGCAGAGCTTCTGATTGGCTGTTCCGGGGAGATTTGCACTACGTGCAGTGCGGTCAGCGTAAGTTGAAGGTGCACCTGCATCAGTGACCCGAGGAGCTCGACGGACGGTGAGCATCCAGCAGAGGGCAGCAGAGCAGAGCTTCTGATTGGCTGTTCCGCGGAGATTTGCGTACGTGCAGTGCGGTCAGCGTAAGTTGAAGGTGCACCTGCATCAGTGACCCCAGGAGCTCGACGGACGGTGAGCATCCAGCAGAGGGCAGCAGAGCAGAGCTTCTGATTGGCTGTTCCGGGGAGATTTGCGTACGTGCAGTGCGGTCAGCGTAAGTTGAAGGTGCACCTGCATCAGTGACCCGAGGAGCTCGACGGACGGTGCGCATCCAGCAGAGGGCAGCAGAGCAGAGCTTCTGATTGGCTGTTCCGGGGAGATTTGCATACGTGCAGTGCGGTCAGCGTAAGTTGAAGGTGCACCTGCATCAGTGACCCGAGGAGCTCGACGGACGGTGCGCATCCAGCAGAGGGCAGCAGAGCAGAGCTTCTGATTGGCTGTTCCGGGGAGATTTGCATACGTGCAGTGCGGTCAGCGTAAGTTGAAGGTGCACCTGCATCAGTGACCCGAGGAGCTCGACGGACGGTGCGCATCCAGCAGAGGGCAGCAGAGCAGAGCTTCTGATTGGCTGTTCCGTGGAGATTTGCATACGTGCAGTGCGGTCAGCGTAAGTTGAAGGTGCACCTGCATCAGTGACCCGAGGAGCTCGACGGACGGTGCGCATCCAGCAGAGGGCAGCAGAGCAGAGCTTCTGATTGGCTGTTCCGGGGAGATTTGCATACGTGCAGTGCGGTCAGCGTAAGTTGAAGGTGCACCTGCATCAGTGACCCGAGGAGTTCGACGGACGGTGCGCATCCAGCAGAGGGCAGCAGAGCGGAGCTTCTGATTGGCTGTTCCGGGGAGATTTGCGTACGTGCAGTGCGGTCAGCGTAAGTTGAAGGTGCACCTGCATCAGTGACCCGAGGAGCTCGACGGACGGTGCGCATCCAGCAGAGGGCAGCAGAGCGGAGCTTCTGATTAGGCTGTTCCGGGGAGATTTGCGTACGTGCAGTGCGGTCAGCGTAAGTTGAAGGTGCACCTGCATCAGTGACCCGAGGAGCTCGACGGACGGTGCGCATCCAGCAGAGGGCAGCAGAGCAGAGCTTCTGATTGGCTGTTCCGGGGAGATTTGCGTACGTGCAGTGCGGTCAGCGTAAGTTGAAGGTGCACCTGCATCAGTGACCCGAGGAGCTCGACGGACGGTGAGCATCCAGCAGAGGGCAGCAGAGCAGAGCTTCTGATTGGCTGTTCCGGGGAGATTTGCGTACGTGCAGTGCGGTCAGCGTAAGTTGAAGGTGCACCTGCATCAGTGACCCGAGGAGCTCGACGGACGGTGAGCATCCAGCAGAGGGCAGCAGAGCAGAGCTTCTGATTGGCTGTTCCGGGGAGATTTGCGTACGTGCAGTGCGGTCAGCGTAAGTAGAAGGTGCACCTGCATCAGTGACCCGAGGAGTTCGACGGACGGTGAGCATCCAGCAGAGGGCAGCAGAGCAGAGCTTCTGATTGGCTGTTCCGGGGAGATTTGCGTACGTGCAGTGCGGTCAGCGTTAGTAGAAGGTGCACCTGCATCAGTGACCCGAGGAGTTCGACGGACGGTGAGCATCCAGCAGAGGGCAGCAGAGCAGAGCTTCTGATTGGCTGTTCCGGGGAGATTTGCGTACGTGCAGTGCGGTCAGCGTAAGTAGAAGGTGCACCTGCATCAGTGACCCGAGGAGTTCGACGGACGGTGAGCATCCAGCAGAGGGCAGCAGAGCAGAGCTTCTGATTGGCTGTTCCGGGGAGATTTGCGTACGTGCAGTGCGGTCAGCGTAAGTTGAAGGTGCACCTGCATCAGTGACCCGAGGAGTTCGACGGACGGTGAGCATCCAGCAGAGGGCAGCAGAGCAGAGCTTCTGATTGGCTGTTCCGGGGAGATTTGCGTACGTGCAGTGCGGTCAGCGTAAGTTGAAGGTGCACCTGCATCAGTGACCCGAGGAGTTCGACGGACGGTGAGCATCCAGCAGAGGGCAGCAGAGCAGAGCTTCTGATTGGCTGTTCCGGGGAGATTTGCATACGTGCAGTGCGGTCAGCGTAAGTTGAAGGTGCACCTGCATCAGTGACCCGAGGAGCTCGACGGACGGTGAGCATCCAGCAGAGGGCAGCAGAGCAGAGCTTCTGATTGGCTGTTCCGGGGAGATTTGCATACGTGCAGTGCGGTCAGCGTAAGTTGAAGGTGCACCTGCATCAGTGACCCGAGGAGCTCGACGGACGGTGAGCATCCAGCAGAGGGCAGCAGAGCAGACCTTCTGATTGGCTGTTCCGGGGAGATTTGCATACGTGCAGTGCGGTCAGCGTAAGTTGAAGGTGCACCTGCATCAGTGACCCGAGGAGCTCGACGGACGTTGAGCATCCAGCAGAGGGCAGCAGAGCAGAGCTTCTGATTGGCTGTTCCGGGGAGATTTGCGTACGTGCAGTGCGGTCAGCGTAAGTTGAAGGTGCACCTGCATCAGTGACCCGAGGAGTTCGACGGACGGTGAGCATCCAGCAGAGGGCAGCAGAGCAGAGCATCTGATTGGCTGTTCCGGGGAGATTTGCGTACGTGCAGTGCGGTCAGCGTAAGTTGAAGGTGCACCTGCATCAGTGACCCGAGGAGTTCGATTGACGGTGAGCATCCAGCAGAGGGCAGCAGAGCAGAGCTTCTGATTGGCTGTTCCGGGGAGATTTGCGTACGTGCAGTGCGGTCAGCGTAAGTAGAAGGTGCACCTGCATCAGTGACCCGAGGAGTTCGACGGACGGTGAGCATCCAGCAGAGGGCAGCAGAGCAGAGCTTCTGATTGGCTGTTCCGGGGAGATTTGCGTACGTGCAGTGCGGTCAGCGTAAGTTGAAGGTGCACCTGCATCAGTGACCCGAGGAGTTCGACGGACGGTGAGCATCCAGCAGAGGGCAGCAGAGCAGAACTTCTGATTGGCTGTTCCGGGGAGATTTGCACACGTGCAGTGCGGTCAGCCTAAGTTGAAGGTGCACCTGCATCAGTGACCCGAGGAGCTCGACGGACGGTGAGCATCCAGCAGAGGGCAGCAGAGCAGAGCTTCTGATTGGCTGTTCCGGGGAGATTTGCACACGTGCAGTGCGGTCAGCGTAAGTTGAAGGTGCACCTGCATCAGTGACCCGAGGAGCTCGACGGACGGTGAGCATCCAGCAGAGGGCAGCAGAGCAGAGCTTCTGATTGGCTGTTCCGGGGAGATTTGCACACGTGCAGTGCGGTCAGCGTAAGTTGAAGGTGCACCTGCATCAGTGACCCGAGGAGCTCGACGGACGGTGAGCATCCAGCAGAGGGCAGAAGAGCAGAGCTTCTGATTGGCTGTTCCGGGGAGATTTGCACACGTGCAGTGCGGTCAGCGTAAGTTGAAGGTGCACCTGCATCAGTGACCCGAGGAGCTCGACGGACGGTGAGCATCCAGCAGAGGGCAGCAGAGCAGAGCTTCTGATTGGCTGTTCCGCGGAGATTTGCGTACGTGCAGTGCGGTCAGCGTAAGTTGAAGGTGCACCTGCATCAGTGACCCGAGGAGCTCGACGGACGGTGCGCATCCAGCAGAGGGCAGCAGAGCAGAGCTTCTGATTGGCTGTTCCGGGGAGATTTGCATACGTGCAGTGCGTTCAGCGTAAGTTGAAGGTGCACCTGCATCAGTGACCCGAGGAGTTCGACGGACGGTGCGCATCCAGCAGAGGACAGCAGAGCGGAGCTTCTGATTGGCTGTTCCGGGGAGATTTGCGTACGTGCAGTGCGGTCAGCGTAAGTTGAAGGTGCACCTGCATCAGTGACCCGAGGAGCTCGACGGACGGTGCGCATCCAGCAGAGGGCAGCAGAGCGGAGCTTCTGATTAGCTGTTCCGGGGAGATTTGCGTACGTGCAGTGCGGTCAGCGTAAGTTGAAGGTGCACCTGCATCAGTGACCCGAGGAGCTCGACGGACGGTGCGCATCCAGCAGAGGGCAGCAGAGCAGAGCTTCTGATTGGCTGTTCCGGGGAGATTTGCGTACGTGCAGTGCGGTCAGCGTAAGTTGAAGGTGCACCTGCATCAGTGACCCGAGGAGCTCGACGGACGGTGAGCATCCAGCAGAGGGCAGCAGAGCAGAGCTTCTGATTGGCTGTTCCGGGGAGATTTGCGTACGTGCAGTGCGGTCAGCGTAAGTTGAAGGTGCACCTGCATCAGTGACCCGAGGAGCTCGACGGACGGTGAGCATCCAGCAGAGGGCAGCAGAGCTTCTGATTGGCTGTTCCGGGGAGATTTGCGTACGTGCAGTGCGGTCAGCGTAAGTAGAAGGTGCACCTGCATCAGTGACCCGAGGAGTTCGACGGACGGTGAGCATCCAGCAGAGGGCAGCAGAGCAGAGCTTCTGATTGGCTGTTCCGGGGAGATTTGCGTACGTGCAGTGCGGTCAGCGTTAGTAGAAGGTGCACCTGCATCAGTGACCCGAGGAGTTCGACGGACGGTGAGCATCCAGCAGAGGGCAGCAGAGCAGAGCTTCTGATTGGCTGTTCCGGGGAGATTTGCGTACGTGCAGTGCGGTCAGCGTAAGTAGAAGGTGCACCTGCATCAGTGACCCGAGGAGTTCGACGGACGGTGAGCATCCAGCAGAGGGCAGCAGAGCAGAGCTTCTGATTGGCTGTTCCGGGGAGATTTGCGTACGTGCAGTGCGGTCAGCGTAAGTTGAAGGTGCACCTGCATCAGTGACCCGAGGAGTTCGACGGACGGTGAGCATCCAGCAGAGGGCAGCAGAGCAGAGCTTCTGATTGGCTGTTCCGGGGAGATTTGCGTACGTGCAGTGCGGTCAGCGTAAGTTGAAGGTGCACCTGCATCAGTGACCCGAGGAGTTCGACGGACGGTGAGCATCCAGCAGAGGGCAGCAGAGCAGAGCTTCTGATTGGCTCTTCCGGGGAGATTTGCATACGTGCAGTGCGGTCAGCGTAAGTTGAAGGTGCACCTGCATCAGTGACCCGAGGAGCTCGACGGACGGTGAGCATCCAGCAGAGGGCAGCAGAGCAGAGCTTCTGATTGGCTGTTCCGGGGAGATTTGCATACGTGCAGTGCGGTCAGCGTAAGTTGAAGGTGCACCTGCATCAGTGACCCGAGGAGCTCGACGGACGGTGAGCATCCAGCAGAGGGCAGCAGAGCAGACCTTCTGATTGGCTGTTCCGGGGAGATTTGCATACGTGCAGTGCGGTCAGCGTAAGTTGAAGGTGCACCTGCATCAGTGACCCGAGGAGCTCGACGGACGTTGAGCATCCAGCAGAGGGCAGAAGAGCAGAGCTTCTGATTGGCTGTTCCGGGGAGATTTGCATACGTGCAGTGCGGTCAGCGTAAGTTGAAGGTGCACCTGCATCAGTGACCCGAGGAGCTCGACGGACGGTGAGCATCCAGCAGAGGGCAGCAGAGCAGAGCTTCTGATTGGCTGTTCCGGGGAGATTTGCGTACGTGCAGTGCGGTCAGCGTAAGTTGAAGGTGCACCTGCATCAGTGACCCCAGGAGCTCGACGGACGGTGAGCATCCAGCAGAGGGCAGCAGAGCAGAGCTTCTGATTGGCTGTTCCGGGGAGATTTGCGTACGTGCAGTGGGGTCAGCGTAAGTTGAAGGTGCACCTGCATCAGTGACCCGAGGAGCTCGACGGACGGTGAGCATCCAGCAGAGGGCAGCAGAGCAGAGCTTCTGATTGGCTGTTCCGGGGAGATTTGCGTACGTGCAGTGCGGTCAGCGTAAGTAGAAGGTGCACCTGCATCAGTGACCCGAGGAGTTCGACGGACGGTGAGCATCCAGCAGAGGGCAGCAGAGCAGAGCTTCTGATTGGCTGTTCCGGGGAGATTTGCGTACGTGCAGTGCGGTCAGCGTAAGTTGAAGCTGCACCTGCATCAGTGACCCGAGGAGTTCGACGGACGGTGAGCATCCAGCAGAGGGCAGCAGAGCAGAGCTTCTGATTGGCTGTTCCGGGGAGATTTGCGTACGTGCAGTGCGGTCAGCGTAAGTTGAAGGTGCACCTGCATCAGTGACCCGAGGAGTTCGACGGACGGTGAGCATCCAGCAGAGGGCAGCAGAGCAGAGCTTCTGATTGGCTGTTCCGGGGAGATTTGCGTACGTGCAGTGCGGTCAGCGTAAGTTGAAGGTGCACCTGCATCAGTGACCCGAGGAGTTCGACGGACGGTGAGCATCCAGCAGAGGGCAGCAGAGCAGAGCTTCTGATTGGCTGTTCCGGGGAGATTTGCGTACGTGCAGTGCGGTCAGCGTAAGTTGAAGGTGCACCTGCATCAGTGACCCGAGGAGTTCGACGGACGGTGAGCATCCAGCAGAGGGCAGCAGAGCAGAGCTTCTGATTGGCTGTTCCGGGGAGATTTGCGTACGTGCAGTGCGGTCAGCGTAAGTTGAAGGTGCACCTGCATCAGTGACCCGAGGAGTTCGACGGAAGGTGAGCATCCAGCAGAGGGCAGCAGAGCAGAGCTTCTGATTGGCTGTTCCGGGGAGATTTGCGTACGTGCAGTGCGGTCAGCGTAAGTTGAAGGTGCACCTGCATCAGTGACCCGAGGAGTTCGACGGAAGGTGAGCATCCAGCAGAGGGCAGCAGAGCAGAGCTTCTGATTGGCTGTTCCGGGGAGATTTGCGTACGTGCAGTGCGGTCAGCGTAAGTTGAAGGTGCGCCTGCATCAGTGACCCGAGGAGTTCGACGGAAGGTGAGCATCCAGCAGAGGGCAGCAGAGCAGAGCTTCTGATTGGTACGTGCAGTGCGGTCAGCGTAAGTTGAAGGTGCACCTGCATCAGTGACCCGAGGAGTTCGACGGAAGGTGAGCATCCAGCAGAGGGCAGCAGAGCAGAGCTTCTGATTGGCTGTTCCGGGGAGATTTGCATACGTGCAGTGCGGTCAGCGTAAGTTGAAGGTGGTTTGTGAAGGGGCTGTTCTCGAGTGACAGCTTTACCCGAAACACTACTTACGTAGTGTCTCCCACCCATCCTCCTCCTCTAACCAAAAAAAAGCTCTGTCCGTTGGATTGCTAAACTAACAAGCTTTTTATTTATTTTTTTATTTTTCAGTTGTTGGGAAGTTAGTCCAGTGGGAATGGAGGCTAGGGCAGTTGAATGTTCCTCCTGCAGAATGTGGGAGGAAAGGGTCACCTCTAGTATCCCTTCTGACTACATCTGCGGGAAGTGCACCCAACTCCAGCTCCTCGAGAGCCGCATTAGGGACCTGGAGCTGGAGCTGGATGAACTTCGGATCATTCGGGAGGCGGAGGAGGTTATTGAGAGGAGTTATAGGGAGGTCGTCACACCTCAGGTAAAAGAAGAAAGTAGATGGGTTACCATCAGGGGAGGGAGAGGGAACCGGCAGGCAGTGCAGGGATCCCCTGTGGTCGTTCCCCTCTATAACAAGTATACCGTTTTGGATACTGTTGCGGGGGACGACTTACCAGGGGTAAGCAATAGGGCGCAGGTCTCTGGCACAGAGTCTGTCCCTGTTGCTCAGACGGGAAGGGAGAAGAGGAACAGAGCACTTGTCATTGGGGACTCCATAGTTAGAGGAACAGACAGGAGGTTCTGTGGGAACGAAAGAGACTCACGGTTGGTATGTTGCCTCCCAGGCGCCAGGGTTCGTGATGTCTCTGATCGTGTTTTTGGGATCCTTAAGGGGGAGGGGGAGCAGCCCCAAGTCGTGGTCCACATAGGTACCAACGACATAGGTAGGACGAGAGATGGGGATTTGAGACAGAAATTCAGGGAGCTAGGGTGGAAGCTGAGAGCTAGAACAAACAGAGTTGTTATCTCTGGGTTGTTACCCGTGCCACGTGCTAGCGAAGTGAGAAATAAGGAGAGAGAGGAGTTGAACACGTGGCTACAGGGATGGTGCAGGAGGGAGGGTTTTGGTTTCCTGGATAATTGGGGCTCATTCTGGGGTAGGTGGGACCTCTACAAACAGGATAAGTTGAAGGTGCACCTGCATCAGTGACCCGAGGAGTTCGACGGAAGGTGAGCATCCAGCAGAGGGCAGCAGAGCAGAGCTTCTGATTGGCTGTTCCGGGGAGATTTGCATACGTGCAGTGCGGTCAGCGTAAGTTGAAGGTGCACCTGCATCAGTGACCCGAGGAGTTCGACGGAAGGTGAGCATCCAGCAGAGGGCAGCAGAGCAGAGCTTCTGATTGGCTGTTCCGGGGAGATTTGCATACGTGCAGTGCGGTCAGCGTAAGTTGAAGGTGCACCTGCATCAGTGACCCGAGGAGTTCGACGGAAGGTGAGCATCCAGCAGAGGGCAGCAGAGCAGAGCTTCTGATTGCCTGTTCCGGGGAGATTTGCATACGTGCAGTACGGTCAGCGTAAGTTGAAGGTGCACCTGCATCAGTGACCCGAGGAGTTCAACGGAAGGTGAGCATCCAGCAGAGGGCAGCAGAGCAGAGTTTCTGATTGGCTGTTCCGGGGAGATTTGCATACGTGCAGTGCGGTCAGCGTAAGTTGAAGGTGGTTTGTGAAGGGGCTGTTCTCGTGTGACAGCTTTACCCGAAACACTACTTACGTAGTGTCTCCCACCCATCCTCCTCCTCTAACCAAAAAAAAGCTCTGTCCGTTCGATTGCTAAACTAACAAGCTTTTATTTATTTTTTTATTTTTCAGTTGTTGGGAAGTTAGTCCAGTGGGAATGGAGGCTAGGGCAGTTGAATGTTCCTCCTGCAGAATGTGGGAGGAAAGGGTCACCTCTAGTATCCCTTCTGACTACATCTGCGGGAAGTGCACCCAACTCCAGCTCCTCGAGAGCCGCATTAGAGACCTGGAGCTGGAGCTGGATGAACTTCGGATCATTCGGGAGGCGGAGGAGGTTATTGAGAGGAGTTATAGGGAGGTCGTCACACCTCAGGTAAAAGAAGAAAGTAGATGGGTTACCGTCAGGGGAGGGAGAGGGAACCGGCAGGCAGTGCAGGGATCCCCTGTGGTCGTTCCCCTCTATAACAAGTATACCGTTTTGGATACTGTTGCGGGGGACGACTTACCAGGGGTAAGCAATAGGGCGCAGGTCTCTGGCACAGAGTCTGTCCCTGTTGCTCAGACGGGAAGGGAGAAGAGGAACAGAGCACTTGTCATTGGGGACTCCATAGTTAGAGGAACAGACAGGAGGTTCTGTGGGAACGAAAGAGACTCACGGTTGGTATGTTGCCTCCCAGGTGCCAGGGTTCCTGATGTCTCTGATCGTGTTTTTGGGATCCTTAAGGGGGAGGGGGAGCAGCCCCAAGTCGTGGTCCACATAGGTACCAACGACATAGGTAGGACGAGAGATGGGGATTTGAGACAGAAATTCAGGGAGCTAGGGTGGAAGCTGAGAGCTAGAACAAACAGAGTTGTTATCTCTGGGTTGTTACCCGTGCCACGTGCTAGCGAAGTGAGAAATAAGGAGAGAGAGGAGTTGAACACGTGGCTACAGGGATGGTGCAGGAGGGAGGGTTTTGGTTTCCTGGATAATTGGGGCTCATTCTGGGGTAGGTGGGACCTCTACAAACAGGATAAGTTGAAGGTGCACCTGCATCAGTGACCCGAGGAGTTCGACGGAAGGTGAGCATCCAGCAGAGGGCAGCAGAGCAGAGCTTCTGATTGGCTGTTCCGGGGAGATTTGCATACGTGCAGTGCGGTCAGCGTAAGTTGAAGGTGCACCTGCATCAGTGACCCGAGGAGTTCGACGGAAGGTGAGCATCCAGCAGAGGGCAGCAGAGCAGAGCTTCTGATTGGCTGTTCCGGGGAGATTTGCATACGTGCAGTGCGGTCAGCGTAAGTTGAAGGTGCACCTGCATCAGTGACCCGAGGAGTTCGACGGAAGGTGAGCATCCAGCAGAGGGCAGCAGAGCAGAGCTTCTGATTGGCTGTTCCGGGGAGATTTGCATACGTGCAGTGCGGTCAGCGTAAGTTGAAGGTGCACCTGCATCAGTGACCCGAGGAGTTCGACGGAAGGTGAGCATCCAGCAGAGGGCAGCAGAGCAGAGCTTCTGATTGGCTGTTCCGGGGAGATTTGCATCCGTGCAGTGCGGTCAGCGTAATTTGAAGGTGCACCTGCATCAGTGACCCGAGGAGTTCGACGGAAGGTGAGCATCCAGCAGAGGGCAGCAGAGCAGAGCTTCTGATTGGCTGTTCCGGGGAGATTTGCATACGTGCAGTGCGGTCAGCGTAAGTTGAAGGTGCACCTGCATCAGTGACCCGAGGAGTTCGACGGAAGGTGAGCATCCAGCAGAGGGCAGCAGAGCAGAGCTTCTGATTGGCTGTTCCGGGGAGATTTGCATACGTGCAGTGCGGTCAGCGGAAGTTGAAGGTGCACCTGCATCAGTGACCCGAGGAGTTCGACGGAAGGTGAGCATCCAGCAGAGGGCAGCAGAGCTTCTGATTGGCTGTTCCGGGGAGATTTGCATACGTGCAGTGCGGTCAGCGTAAGTTGAAGGTGCACCTGCATCAGTGACCCGAGGAGTTCGACGGAAGGTGAGCATCCAGCAGAGGGCAGCAGAGCAGAGCTTCTGATTGGCTGTTCTGGGGAGATTTGCATACGTACAGTGCGGTCAGCGTAAGTTGAAGGTGCACCTGCATCAGTGACCCGAGGAGTTCGACGGAAGGTGAGCATCCAGCAGAGGGCAGCAGAGCAGAGCTTCTGATTGGCTGTTCCGGGGAGATTTGCATACGTGCAGTGCGGTCAGCGTAAGTTGAAGGTGCACCTGCATCAGTGACCCGAGGAGTTCGACGGAAGGTGAGCATCCAGCAGAGGGCAGCAGAGCAGAGTTTCTGATTGGCTGTTCCGGGGAGATTTGCATACGTGCAGTGCGGTCAGCGTAAGTTGAAGGTGGTTTGTGAAGGGGCTGTTCTCGAGTGACAGCTTTACCCGAAACACTACTTACGTAGTGTCTCCCACCCATCCTCCTCCTCTAACCAAAAAAAAGCTCTGTCCGTTGGATTGCTAAACTAACAAGCTTTTTATTTATTTTTTTATTTTTCAGTTGTTGGTATGTTAGTCCAGTGGGAATGGAGGCTAGGGCAGTTGAATGTTCCTCCTGCAGAATGTGTGAGGAAAGGGTCACCTCTAGTATCCCTTCTGACTACATCTGCGGGAAGTGCACCCAACTCCAGCTCCTCGAGAGCCGCATTAGGGACCTGGAGCTGGAGCTGGATGAACTTCGGATCATTCGGGAGGCGGAGGAGGTTATTGAGAGGAGTTATAGGGAGGTCGTCACACCTCAGGTAAAAGAAGAAAGTAGATGGGTTACCGTCAGGGGAGGGAGAGGGAACCGGCAGGCAGTGCAGGGATCCCCTGTGGTCGTTCCCCTCTATAACAAGTATACCGTTTTGGATACTGTTGCGGGGGACGACTTACCAGGGGTAAGCAATAGGGCGCAGGTCTCTGGCACAGAGTCTGTCCCTGTTGCTCAGACGGGAAGGGAGAAGAGGAACAGAGCACTTGTCATTGGGGACTCCATAGTTAGAGGAACAGACAGGAGGTTCTGTGGGAACGAAAGAGACTCACGGTTGGTATGTTGCCTCCCAGGTGCCAGGGTTCGTGATGTCTCTGATCGTGTTTTTGGGATCCTTAAGGGGGAGGGGGAGCAGCCCCAAGTCGTGGTCCACATAGGTACCAACGACATAGGTAGGACGAGAGATGGGGATTTGAGACAGAAATTCAGGGAGCTAGGGTGGAAGCTGAGAGCTAGAACAAACAGAGTTGTTATCTCTGGGTTGTTACCCGTGCCACGTGCTAGCGAAGTGAGAAATAAGGAGAGAGAGGAGTTGAACACGTGGCTACAGGGATGGTGCAGGAGGGAGGGTTTTGGTTTCCTGGATAATTGGGGCTCATTCTGGGGTAGGTGGGACCTCTACAAACAGGATGGTCTTCACCTGAACCAGAGGGGTACCAATATCCTGGGGGGGAGATTTGCTAGTGCTCTTCGGGGGGGTTTAAACTAATTCAGCAGGGGGATGGGAACCTAAATTGTAGTCCCAGTGTACAGGATGCTGAGAGTAGTGAGGTCAGGGATAGGGTTAAAAGTTCGAAAGAGGGCACCGGCAAGCAGGACGCTGGTTTGAAGTGTGTCTACTTCAACGCCAGGAGCATCCGGAATAAGGTGGGTGAGGCTTGCAGCATGGGTTGGTACCTGGGATCTCGATGTTGTGGCGATTTCGGAGACATGGGTAGAGCAGGGACAGGAATGGTTGTTGCAGGTTCCAGGATTTAGATGTTTCTGTAAGAACAGAGAAGATGGTAAAAGAGGGGGGGGTGTGGCATTGTTAATCAAGGAAAGTATTACAGCGGTAGAAAGGACGCTTGAGGACTCGTCTACTGAGGCAGTATGGGCCGAGGTTAGGAACAGTAGAGGAGAGGTCACCCTGTTGGGAGTTGTCTATAGACCTCCGAATAGTCCCAGAGATGTCGAGGAAAGGATTGCAAAGATGATTCTTGACAGGAGCGAGAGTAACAGGGTAGTTGTTATGGGGGACTTCAACTTTCCAAATATTGACTGGAAATACTATAGTTCGAGTACTATAGATGGGTCAGTTTTTGTGCAGTGTGTGCAGGAGGGTTTTCTGACACAGTATGTAGACAGACCAACAAGGGGCGAGGCCACATTGGATTTGGTACTGGGTAATGAACCCGGCCAGGTGTTAGATTTAGATGTAGGTGAGCACTTTGGTGATAGTGATCACAACTCGGTTATGTTTACTTTAGCAATGGGCAGGGATAGGTATATACCGCAAGGCAAGAATTATAGCTGGGGGAAAGGCAATTATGATGCTATTCGGCAAGATTTAGGAGGTATAGGATGGGGAAGGAAACTGCAGGGGATGGGTACAATCGAAATGTGGAGCTTTTTCAAGGAACAGCCACTGCGTGTCCTTGATAAGTATGTACCTGTCAGGCAGGGAGGAAGTTGTCGAGCAAGGGAGCCGTGGTTTTCTAAGGAAGTTGAAGCACTTGTCAAGAGGAAGAAGAAGGCTTATGTTAGGATGAGACATGAAGGCTCAGTTAGGGCACTTGAGAGTTACAAGTTAGCCAGGAAGGACCTAAAGGGAGAGTTAAGAAGAGCGAGGAGAGGACACGAAAAGTCGTTGGCGGATAGGATCAAGGAAAACCCTAAGGCTTTCTATAGGTATATCAGGAACAAAAGAATGACTCGAGTAAGATTAGGGCCAATCAAGGATAGTAGTGGAAAGTTGTGTGTGGAATCAGAGGAGATTGGGGAAGCATTAAATGGATATTTTTCGTCAGTGTTTACACTGGAGAAAGACAATGTTGTCGAGGAGAACACTCAGGTTCAGTCGACCAGGCTAGATGGAATTGAGGTAAAAAAAAGGAGGAGGTGTTAGCAATTTTAGAAAATGTCAAAATAGATAAGTCCCCTGGGCCAGATGGGATTTATCCTAGGATTCTCTGGGAAGCCAGGGAGGAGATTGCAGAGCCTTTGTCCTTGATATTTATGTCGTCTTTGTCGACAGGAATAGTGCCGGAAGACTGGAGGATAGCAAATGTTGTCCCCTTGTTCAAGAAGGGGAGTAGAGACAACCCTGGTAATTATAGACCTGTGAGCCTTACTTCGGTTGTGGGTAAAATGTTGGAAAAGGTTATAAGAGATAGGGTTTATAATCATCTTGAAAAGAACAAGTTGATTAGCGATAGTCAACACGGTTTTGTGAAGGGTAGGTCATGCCTCACAAACCTTATTGAGTTTTTTGAGAAGGTGACCAAACAGGTGGATCAGGGTAAAGCTGTTGATGTGGTGTATATGGATTTCAGTAAGGCGTTTGATAAGGTTCCCCACGGTAGGCTATTGCAGAAAATAAGGAAGTATGGAATTGAAGGTGATTTAGCGGTTTGGATCAGTAATTGGCTAGCTGAAAGAAGACAGAGGGTGGTGGTTGATGGCAAATGTTCATCCTGGAGTTCAGTTACTAGTGGTGTACCGCAAGGATCTGTTTTGGGGCCACTGCTGTTTGTCATTTTTATAAATGACCTGGAAGAGGGTGTAGAAGGATGGGTTAGTAAATTTGCAGATGACACGAAGGTCGGTGGAGTTGTGGATAGTGCTGAAGGATGTTATAGGATACAGAGGGACATAGATAAGCTGCAGAGCTGGGCTGAGAGGTGGCAGATGGAGTTTAATGCGGAAAAGTGTGAGGTGGTTCACTTTGGAAGGAGTAACAGGAATGCAGAGTACTGGGCTAATGGCAAGATTCTTGGTAGTGTAGATGAACAGAGAGATCTCGGCATCCAGGTACATAAATCCTTGAAAGTTGCCACCCAGGTTAATAGGGCTGTTAAGAAGGCATATGGTGTGCTAGCCTTTATAAGCAGGGGGATTGAGTTTCGGAACCACAGGGTCATGCTGCAGCTGTACATAACTCTGGTGCGGCCACACCTGGAGTACTGCGTGCAGTTCTGGTCACCACATTATAGGAAGGATGTGGAAGCTTTGGAAAGGGTTCAGAGGAGATTTACTAGGATGTTGCATGGTATGGAGGGAAGGTCTTACGAGGAAAGGCTCAGGGAATTGAGGTTGTTTTCGTTAGAGAGGAGAAGGCTGAGAGGTGACTTAATAGAGACATATAAGATAGTCAGAGGGTTAGATAGGGTGGACAGTGAGAGTCTTTTTCCTCGGATGGTGATGACCAACACGAGGGGACATAGCTTTAAATTGAGGGGTGAGAGATATAGGACAGATGTCAGAGGCAGTTTCTTTACTCAGAGAGTAGTAGGGGTGTGGAACGCCCTGCCTGCAACAGCAGTAGACTCGCCAACTTTAAGGGCATTTAAGTGGTCACTGGATAGACATATGGATGAAAATGGAATAGTGTAGGTCAGATAGGCTTCAGATGGTTTCACAGGTCGGCGCAACATCGAGGGCCGAAGGGCCCGTACTGCGCTGTAGTGTTCTATGTTCTATGTTCTAACACTCCCGCCCAGAATCTTCCCAATTCTTAGCAACCACAAAACATCTGTGTGTAATTCGCTGGCCCCCGCCCACACCTCTCACAATCATCTGCTACCCCCTGAAAGAACCCACTCATTCTCGCCTGAGTCATAATCACCCTGTGCACCCCTTAAACTGCATAAGGCTCATCCTTGCACAAGAGGAGGTCCCGTTTACACTTCGCAGTGCCTCACTCCATAATACCCAATTTATTGACTCTCCGAACTCCACTTCCCATTTCTCCTTGATTTTCACCACCTGGTCACCTTCCTGCTCAATCCAGCCACTTATATATATCCCCAATTATTCCCTCCACTTCCACATCCGGAAGCACCAGTCACTCCAGCAGGGTGTATCCCGGCAACCTAGGGAACCCCTTCAGACCTTTCACGCAAAGTTCCTAACCTGCAGATACATGAACTCACTCCCCTTCGGCAAATCTACCCTTAGTTCTTCCAAACAGGCAAACCCTTCCTGCAAATACAGATCCATCACCATGACCAGATCCACCTTCCTGTATACACTATCCATCCGCCACCCTCCACCCCCCCCCCCCCCCGCCACTCCACCCCGGCTCAAACCCATGATTACCACACAGCAGCATTCCATCCCTTCCACCCTAAAATGCCTCCTTTATCTGATTCCATATATTCACCATGGACTTCATCACTGGGCTTCCTGAATACCTACTCGGAGCCATTTGCAACGCTGCCATCACCATAGCCCTCAAACGAGACCCCTTACAAGATTCCCCCTCCATCCGTAACCCACTCCACCCCATCTCCTTTCCACCACCACCAGACCTTGTTCACATTCGCCGCCCAATAATAATGAAGCAAGGTCGGCAACGCCAACCACCCCACCCCCCCGACACCTGATTCTCCCTCTGTACCCTCATTATCTCCCGCCACTCCGTCGACCTTCTAAGAGCCATAGCCAACAGCTCTATTGCCATCGCAAACAGCAATGGCGACAGTGGGCAACTCTGCCTCGTATCCCTGTGCAAGTCAAAACTTTGTGAGATCATATCATACGCCCTAACCTTCGGCCTTGGTGCCACATACAGCAACCGCACCCATGTCACAAATCTCTGCCCAAACCAAAACCGTCTCAAAACCTCGAACACGTACCGCCACTCCACCTGATCAAATGCCTTCTCCGCATCCATGGACACCACCACCACCTGCGGTACCAGAGCCCCCGACGGATTCATCACCACATTCAACATTACTGCGAAGTGTAAATTACAACAAGCTGCCTGCCCTTCACGAAACCTGTTTGACCTTCTGCAACCACCCCCGGGACACAATCCTCATCCACCCCACCAACAACTTAGCCAATACTTTCACATCCGTGTACAATAGTTATATGGGTCTATACGACCCACAATCCACCTTGTTCTTCCCTTTTTTCAGGCTTAGTGTGAATACTGCCTGCGTCATTGTTTACGGCAACTCCCCCTTCTCCAGTGCATCATTAAACGCCCCCAACAGATGTGGTGCCAGGTCCGTTGCAAATTCCTTTTAAAGTTCCGTCGGGTGCTCATTCAGTCCAGGGGACTTCCCTGGTGTCATCCAGCACCTCCCTCAGCTCCAGGGCTCCTCTAACGCCTGCCGTGTTGCTTCCTCCACCTGGTGAAATTCCAGCTCATCCAGAAACCGCACCATGTCCCCCTACTCTCCCCCCGGGACCACCTCGTAAAGTCCCTGGTAGTACTCCATAAACACCTCCTTTATCTTCCCTGGTTCCGACATCACTTTGGTGATAGTGATCACAACTCGGTTATGTTTACTTTAGCAATGGGCAGGGATAGGTATATACCGCAAGGCAAGAATTATAGCTGGGGGAAAGGCAATTATGATGCTATTCGGCAAGAGTTAGGAGGTATAGGATGGGGATGGAAACTGCAGGGGATGAGTACAATCGAAATGTGGAGCTTTTTCAAGGAACAGCTACTGCGTGTCCTTGATAAGTATGTACCTGTCAGGCAGGGAGGAAGTTGTCGAGCAAGGGAGCCGTGGTTTACTAGGGAAGTTGAAGCACTTGTCAAGAGGAAGAAGAAGGCTTATGTTAGGATGAGACATGAAGGCTCAGTTAGGGCACTTGAGAGTTACAAGTTAGCCAGGAAGGACCTAAAGGGAGAGTTAAGAAGAGCGAGGAGCTTACACGAAAAGTCGTTGGCGGATAGGATCAAGGAAAACCCTAAGGCTTTCTATAGGTATATCAGGAACAAAAGAATGACTCGAGTAAGATTAGGGCCAATCAAGGATAGTAGTGGAAAGTTGTGTGTGGAATCAGAGGAGATAGGGGAAGCATTAAATGGATATTTTTCGTCAGTGTTTACACTGGAGAAAGACAATGTTGTCGAGGAGAACACTCAGGTTCAGTCGACCAGGCTAGATGGAATTGAGGTTCAAAAGGAGGAGGTGTTAGCAATTTTAGAAAATGTCAAAATAGATAAGTCCCCTGGGCCAGATGGGATTTATCCTAGGATTCTCTGGGAAGCCAGGTAGGAGATTGCAGAGCCTTTGTCCTTGATCTTTATGTCGTCTTTGTCGACAGGAATAGTGCCGGAAGACTGGAGGATAGCAAATGTTGTCCCCTTGTTCAAGAAGGGGAGTAGAGACAACCCTGGTAATTATAGACCTGTGAGCCTTACTTCGGTTGTGGGTAAAATGTTGGAAAAGGTTATAAGAGATAGGGTTTATAATCATCTTGAAAAGAACAAGTTGATTAGCGATACTCAACACGGTTTTGTGAAGGGTAAGTCATGTCTCACAAACCTTATTGAGTTTTTTGAGAAGGTGACCAAACAGGTGGATCAGGGTAAAGCTGTTGATGTGGTGTATATGGATTTCAGTAAGGCGTTTGATAAGGTTCTCCACGGTAGGCTATTGCAGAAAATAAGGAAGTATGGAATTGAAGGTGATTTAGCGGTTTGGATCAGTAATTGGCTAGCTGAAAGAAGACAGAGGGTGGTGGTTGATGGCAAATGTTCATCCTGGAGTTCAGTTACTAGTGGTGTACCGCAAGGATCTGTTTTGGGGCCACTGCTGTTTGTAATTTTTATAAATGACCTGGAAGAGGGTGTAGAAGGATGGGTTAGGAAATTTGCAGATGACACGAAGGTCGGTGGAGTTGTGGATAGTGCTGAAGGATGTTATAGGATACAGAGGGACATAGATAAGCTGCAGAGCTGGGCTGAGAGGTGGCAGATGGAGTTTAATGCGGAAAAGTGTGAGGTGGTTCACTTTGGAAGGAGTAACAGGAATGCAGAGTACTGGGCTAATGGCAAGATTCTTGGTAGTGTAGATGAACAGAGAGATCTCGGCATCCAGGTACATAAATCCCTGAAAGTTGCCACCCAGGTTAATAGGGCTGTTATGAAGGCATATGGTGTGCTAGCCTTTATAAGCAGGGGGATTGAGTTTCGGAACCACAGGGTCATGCTGCAGCTGTACATAACTCTGGTGCGGCCACACCTGGAGTACTGTGTGCAGTTCTGGTCACCACATTATAGGAAGGATGTGGAAGCTTTGGAAAGGGTTCAGAGGAGATTTACTAGGATGTTGCCTGGTATGGAGGGAAGGTCTTACGAGGAAAGGCTCAGGGAATTGAGGTTGTTTTCGTTAGAGAGGAGAAGGCTGAGAGGTGACTTAATAGAGACATATAAGATAGTCAGAGGGTTAGATAGGGTGGACAGTGAGAGTCTTTTTCCTCGGATGGTGATGACCAACACGAGGGGACATAGCTTTAAATTGAGGGGTGAGAGATATAGGACAGATGTCAGAGACAGTTTCTTTACTCATAGAGTAGTAGGGGTGTGGAACGCCCTGCCTGCAACAGTTGTAGACTCGCCAACTTTAAGGGCATTTAAGTGGTCACTGGATAGACATATGGATGAAAATGGAATAGTGTAGGTCAGATAGGCTTCAGATGGTTTCACAGGTCGGCGCAACATCGAGGGCCGAAGGGCCCGTACTGCGCTGTAGTGTTCTATGTTCTATGTTCTATGTTCTACATCCCCAGCCCCAGTCCGATTCTTCAATATTTCCCTGGATGCAGCCTGCCTGTGCAGTTGGTGCGCCAGCATGCAGTTGCCTTCTCCCCATATTCATATTGCACCCCTCTTGCCCTACGCAGTTGCCCTACCGTTCTCTCAATTGTCAGCCTGCCAAACAGTCCCTGCAACTTTTTCCTCCTCGCCAATCCCTCCACGGTGGACACCTTAGAATATTCCCTGTCCACCTCCGCTATCTTGCTCACGAGGCGGTCATGTTCATCCCTCCTTTCCCTATCTGCATGAGCCTTAAACTAAATAATTCCTCCCCCCCCCCCCCCGGACCACTGCCTTCAGTGCTTCCCAACAAATGGACACCGACACCTCCCCATTCGGATTCAACTTCACATACTCCTTAATCGCGGCCGCACAAAAACCTCCGTCCGCCAACAATCCTGAGTGAAACCTCCACCCCGATCTCTGCTCTCGACCCGATCGAAACCAAATCTCCAGCCAGTGGGGCGCATGGTCCAAGACAACAATCCCCGCAACTCTGCTCCCTCCACCCCAACCAAAATATCCTAACTCAGTACAAAGTAATCAATCCTCGAATACACGTGAGAAAAGGGGGAATACTCCCTTCTCCCTGGGTTCTGAAAGCACCATGGATCCAACCATACCCATTCTCTCCATAAACCGCCCAAGCTCCCTCACCATTCATACCCAATATTGACCTGTGGCTCGATCTATCCACCCTTGGCTCCAGGACACAGTTAAAATCTCCTCCCATTATCAATTGGAACGTGGCCAAATTCTGGATCACTGCCAGCCACCCCCTCATAAAACCCACATCATCCCAATTTGGGGCATACACATTTACCAACACTACCGGTGCCCCTTCCAGTACCCCACTCACAATCACATATCTGCCACCTGGATCCCTCACCTCCTTCGCACTCACAAATCCCATTTTTTTGCTAATTAAAATCGCCTCTCCCCTCGATTTCGAATCAACCCTCGAGTGGAAAACCTGCCTGATTCACCCCTTCCATAACCTAACCTGGTCCTTCATACAGAGGTACGTCTCCTGCAGAAAGATCACCCCCGCTTTCAAGCACCTGAGGTGCACAAACTCCCACGACCTCTTAACCGACCCATTCAGTCGCTGGACATTCCACGTTACCAGCCTTACCGTTGGCTTATGTCCCCAATTCCCTCTACCATACATCATCTTCTCCATTTAATTCCTGTCCCCTTAATTCCACACTATATCTAGCCCATCTCTTAAATGAACTTCTTATTTAAGATCCTCCAATCTCAAGTCTTGAGAGGAGAATTGTTAAGTATTGTCTTCGAATGATCCAACTGAAACTCTCAGGGATGAATCAAGATTATCTCTCACAAGAAGACTCTGGGCAAATGGGGGATTTGGAATTAATTCGGTAGCTACTTCAGAGAGCTAACACACCCACACTGGGCCAGACGGCCTGCACTGTAAGATTGTTGGTTGTGTAAATTAGAAGGGGTGTGAGTGTTGCGGGCATTTATCTGAGGGGGGAGTTGAGGTAGGTCGGAGTTGCAATGGGGAGGAGATAAGGCAAGAGGAGGAATCAGAATGATTTGACTTGGGATGTTGCAGCTGACTGGCTCCATTTTCTCTTACCAGAGGTCGAAAAGCTGCGAAACGACCTTGAATATGCAGGTGAGCACCGAACCAAAGGACAACAACCAGTTGTTCTAAATATCTGGCCATAGTCTGATCAGCACGTTGTGGGGTTCACTTCCTACCAAGTATTCGTAATAACAGAGGCTTCAAAATAGAATGGATATCACAGATAATATGGACCAACTTGGAATCGATCTATCTTCATCTCCTGGTGGAAGCCCATCCTAATATACAGTTCAAAGTTGTCTATGATGTGACGAATATTTTATATTTTCTATATCTTCCTTTGCAGTAATGTTATTGAAACCTGGATTACGATACATACAAAGAGTATGTCTGCTCAAGGTGTGATTAAGGTGTTGTCAAAGTGAGGTAATCATTGGGTACTTCCGGAGGCAGCTTGGAGAGGGGAAGTCGCACGTTGGGTGGCTCCCACTTGAAATGTATTTTTAAGAGTTTTGAAGTCCAGTCCCGTGGTTAATTTCTGGAGGAATGAAGAAGGAAAGACAATGGACGGGATTCTCCAACCCCCGGCTGGGTCGGAGAATCCCCGGGGGGCGGAGTGAATCCCGCCCAGACGCTCCGACACTGGCTGCCGTATTCTCCGGTGTCGGTCTGTGGGCGAAATCGGTGTTTATGCCGCGCCAGTTGGATGTCGTTGGCAGTGCCCCCCGACAATTCTCCGTGCCCCGGTGGGCCAGGCGGACCTACATTCCTGGCCAGTCCCACCGGCATGAAATGGCCATGGTCTGGCTTGGAGGGCGGCTAGCGGAGTCCTGGGGGGGGGATCCGGACCCCTGGTGGCCTGGCCTACCGATCAGCGGACAGGCCTGGGCCGTGGGGGTATTCTTTCCCTCCGCACCAGCCTCTATAAGGCTCCGCCGTGGCCGGCACGGAGAAGAAACCCAAAGTGCATGCGCAGGAAACACGGTGAAGGTTCTGCGCATGCGTCAGGACATGCTGGCGGTTCTGCGCATGCGCCAACACGCGCTGGCCCACGGCGGCCCTTTGGCCCCGGTTGGCGCAGCGCCAACCCCTCCAGCGCCAACCTAGCCACCGGAAGTGCAGAGGAGTCAGCAAATTCCGGGCGGCCCAACACCCGATTCACGCAGCTCTTGGCGCCATCGTTGGGCCATCCAGCCTTTTGCGGGAGAACAACGCCCAAGAAGTCACTAAAGGCTGCGAATAGGGCTGCATGGACAGCTGGAAAGAAGGAAGGAAACGAGGGTTCACCGTTGAGTGAGAGGGTCAGCAAAAGTGCTGGCAAGATGGTGGAGGCCGGAATGCATTGTGGTGCCAGTGCCACACTGCTTACGCTGGAAAAGGTGACTGAGGTGATGGCTATGGAGCAGGAAAAACAGTTTGAGGCATATGGAGGTGTTGAGGAAGGAGATGGCAGTCGCACTGAGATCATTGGTGGAGGAGGCAATCGCCTCGGTGAGGGTGGATATGGCAAAGGCATTGGCCGAGGTGAGAGAGCAAGGTGAGAAGATGAAGAAAGTGGAGGAGGCCAAGTCACAACTCAGCGACCAGCTCACCTCAATGGGGGATGAGGTGCGGAGAGTGGTGGAGGTCAACAGAGTTAAGCGCAAGGACTTGGAGAACTGTTCGATGCAGCACAATCTGAGAATTGCGGGTTTGCCTGAAGGGGCAGAGGGCACGAGGCCAACAGAGTACTTTGCTAAAATGCTGGCGGAGTTGATAGAGGAGGGTAAGAACCCTTCGGCTATAAACTGTATCAAGCTCATCGGTCATTAAACCGAAATTCAAGGTGAATGAGCCACCAAAAGCAGTAATTATCTGCTTCCATAAGTACCATACGAAGGAGAGGGTGTTAAGCTGGGCGAAGCAGAAGTAGGAGGAGCAGTAGGCTGGTGCTGGAGTTCGGAAATCCCAAGATTTGACGGTGGAGTTGGCGAAGGCATGAGCGGTGTTTGGCCGAGTGAAGGCGACACTGTACAGCAAGGAGGTGCAATTTGGTATGCTATACCCGGCAAAGCTGAGGGTGACGTACAACGCCAATGATTTATATTTTGAAACAGTGGAGGTGGCTGAAGCGTTCATGAAAGCAGAGGCTTGGGAAAGACTGAGGAGTGGAGCTGGAAGAGAGATCGTGGACTGTGATTGGGGAGCTGGAAAATGTATCAATGTTTTAACTTTCTTTTCACTGACCTGTATTGTAACTTACTTAACTTCACATTGTTATAAAGTTTACGTTTTTGTTTGGTTTAATTGGCATTCTTCGTTGTGATGATTATTTGTCATTTTATTGAGTTACATTGGTTGGATTGATGTTCTTTTTCCTCTGGGACTGGGTGGGAGGGGACGGTTAGCCTTGTGGGGGTGGGCCACCCGCACGAGCTAACCAAAGTCGGCTAGAAAACGGAGGTGAGGTGGGAGGAGGGCTGTGGATATTGAAGCCTGGTTAGCAGGTTTCAATGGGCCTATGAGGCAAACGGGGGGAGGGGGGATCAATACTGGGTGGGATTATTTCGAGAGGAATACAGGGGGGATTCCGGGAGGGGGGAAGGGGTTCGATGTTAATAATGGATAGGGGTGGGTCAGGCTCATGGGGCAGGGCCCGGTGGTATGATGTTGGTGGATAAGAAGGGTGGGGGGGTGAAAGACCCCCCGTTAGGATAGTCACGTGGAATGTGAGGGGTTTCGGTAGTTCAGTCAAGGGTGCTTGCACATCTTAAAAGCTTGAATGCCCATGTAGCAATGTTGCAGGTGATACACTTGAAGGACCAGGTGAGATTTAAAAAGGGCTGGGTTAGCCAGGTGTTTCACTCTGGATTTGACGGAAGGGCTCGAGGGGTAGCGGTAATGGTCAACGAAAGTGTACGGTTCCAGATGGAGAAGGTAGTTGCAGATTAGGGCGGTAGATATGTGATTGTGATAGGGAATGGGAGGTTAGTAGCGCTGGTAAGTGTATGTGGTCCGAATTTTATCAATGCCTTGGAGGAGGGGGCTGAAGGGCGGGTCAGTAAATTTGCTGATGACACCAAGATTGGTGGAGTAGTGGATGAGGTGGAGGGCTGTTGTAGGCTGCAAAGAGACATTAATAGGATGCAGAGCTGGGCCTAAAAATGGCGGTTGGAGTTTAACACTGATAAGTGCGATGTGATTCATTTTGGCAGGAAACATTTGAATGTGGATTACAGGGTCAACGGCAGGGTTCTGAGGAATGTGGAGGAAAAGAAAGATCTTGGGATTCATGTCCACAGATATCTGAAGGTTGCCACTCAAGTGGATAGAGCCGTGAAGAAGGCCTATAGTGTGTTAGCGTTTATTAACAGGGGGCTTGAGTGTAAGAGCTGCGGGGGTTATGCTGCAACTGTAAATGACCCTGGTGAGACTACATTTAGAGTATTGTGTGCAGTTCTGGTCACCTCATTATAGGAAGGATGTGGAAGCATTGGAAAGGGTGCACAGGAGATTTACCAGGATGCTGTCTGGTTTGCAGGATAGGTTTAATAAGGAAAGGTTGAGGGAGCTGGGGCTTTTCTCTTTGGAGCGGAGGAGGATGAGAGGCGACTTAATAGAGGTTTATAAGATGATGAGGGGGATAGATAGAGTGGACGTTCAGAGACTATTTCCACGGGTGGATGTAGCTGTTACAAGGGGGCATAACTGTAAGGTTCAGGGTGGGAGGTATAGGAGGGATGTCCGAGGTATGTTCTTTACTCAGAGAGTGGTTAGGGTGTGGAATGGACTGACTGCTGTGATAGTGGAGTCGGACACCTTAGGAACTTTCAAGCGGTTATTGGATAGGCACATGGAGCACACCAGAATGACAGGATAGCTTGATGTTGATTTCGGACAATGCTCGGCACAACATCGAGGACCAAAGGGCTTGTTCTGTGCTGTACTGTGCTATGTTCTATGTAATTGGAACGATGTGGGATTTGTGATCCGGAGAGTGAATGCCTCCACCTTGTGTGCAAGATTGACGCTGATACTGCTGAAGGTGATATACAGAGCGCATCTCACAAGGGAGAGGATGAGCCGGCTCTTTGAGGGGGTAGAAGTTGTGTGTAAACGTTGAGGGGGCGGCCCACATACCACGTTCATAATGTTTTGATCCTGTCCAAAGCTGGAGGATTATTGGAGGGAGGTGTTTTGGGTAATCTCTAAAGTGATGCACGTAAAACTGGACCCGGGTCCCGGGAGGCTATATTCGAGCTATCGGACCAGCCGGGGTAAGAAACGGGTGCAGAGGCAGATGTTGTAGACTTCGCCTCGTTGATCGGCCAAAGGCAGATCCTGTTGAGATGGAAAGCAGCCTCTTCACCCTGTGCCCTGCCATGCCGGAGGTACGTGCTGAAATTCTTAACTCTTGAGAAGGTTAAGTTTGAACAGAGGGGAAGGACGGAGGGGTTCTACAATTCTTAGCGTTATTCATTATGCACTTTCAAGAATTGGATAACATCGGACATTAGTGGGGTGTGGTTGGGAGGGTTGGGGGAGGGGACTGTATGTGTTAATGGTTACTATGGGTGATTCCTGATTCCTTCTTGTTTTTTGTGTTCATGTGAAAATGCGGGCTGTGGGAGGGGGTGAGGGGAGGGAGGGTTTTGCTTCCCTTTCCCCGGTCTAGTTCAGATATGACTCTGGATCATCAGCCAATGTCAGCCAGTCCAGACGTGGACAGCACATTAGTGAACCAGATGGTAATTTATTTTAGACTTTTAATCCCGAGTTTTCCATTCGTGGATTCATATTTCACCATCTGCCGTGGTGTGATTTGAACCCGCACAGTCCCCGGAGCATTACCCTGGCGCTCTGGATTGCTAATCCAGTGGTAATGCTGATATGCCATTGCCTTTCCTGAAGCATAATGCAGTGGGACAGGAATTTCCAAAGATATGTGAGTGGGGAAGGCAGTGTCAATGGGTTGTAGTGCGAACAGTTTGTGACCTGAATCTGAAATAAGTAGTTAACTGTTCTTTCAAAATAGACAGAAACTGGGGCTGACGAATGGGAAGAGAGATGGCATTATCTACATCCAGGCACCATTAGTGGTCCTAAAAAGCAACAACTGTTTTTTTTTCATTCTTATATAATTACTACAGTTATTCAAATTTATGGTTACTGTCACTGGTCACTGTCTCTGCAGAGTCTGCACTTTCTCCCCGTGACTGCGTGGGATTCCTCCGGGTGCTCCGGTTTCCTCCCACAGTCCAAATATGTGCAGGTTAGGTGGGTTGGCCAGGATTAATTGGCCTTGGTGTCCAACAAAAAAATAGGTCGGGGTTGCTGGGGTACAGGGATAGGGTGGAGGTGTGGTGGAGTTCTCTTTTCAGGGCTGGTGCAGACTTGATGGGCCAAATGGCCTCCTTCTGCACTGTAAATTCTATGATTCAATGATTAGTCCCTGCATCCAGTATTGCACTTAACACGGGCAAGAATTTAAGAGCGATGCAACTTATATTTCTGCATTTCATTCATTTGATAGATGTGGGCCGCACTGGAAAGGCCAAAATTTATGAAGTATCCATAATTTCCACTGGGAAAATCTCAGTCAGCTGTCTACTTGGACCTTTGTAGTCATTGCGGTATATCAGACTGTAGCTGCAGGATCCGAGCCAGAGCAGGTGATGGAAATGTCTCAAAGTAAAGGTGGTTTTTGATGTAGAGGAGGAATTGCAGTTTATGGCATTGCATTATGCTTTATAATAATAATAATCTTTATTATTGTTACAAGTAGGCTTACATTAAGACTGCAATAAAGTTACTGTGAAAAGCCCCTCGTCATCACACTCCAGCGCCTCTTCGGGTACACAGAGGGAGAATTCAGAATGTCCATATTACCTAACAGCACGTCTTTCGGGACTTGTGGGAGGAAACCGGAGCACCCGGAGGAAACCCACGCAGACACAGGGAGAACAGGCAGACTCAGCATAGACAGTGGCCCAAGTCTGGAATCAAACCTGGGATCCTGGAGCAGCGAAAGAGCATTGTTACCCAATACTATTGTTCCTGCGTGTAGTGGATAGCACACTTTGCGCAAACACGAGCAAAGATCCTTCGCCAGTTGCTGCGCTTCATAGACTGTGGATCTTGCATCACATAGTCGCTGGTGGTGGAGGCATAAACGGTTGAGGTGGTCAATTAAGGTTTTTCTATTATAGCAGTGGTCCAGCACCTCACCCTGTCTTGACATGCGACTGTTGTACTGGCACTGAGAGTCAGACAGAATCATTAATATCTAACTTCTCCACCCATCAATCCATCCGCCCATCCATGCATCCTTCTGCCCATTCATTCACCAATCCATCCATCTATCCTCCATCCATCCATCCCTCTCCACCTATCCAACCGTCCACCTATCCATTCATCTATCTGTCCAATCCACCCATCTATCCTTCATGTATCCATCTATCTATCCATCCATCTGTCTGTCTGTCTGTCCATCCATCCATTCTTCCTCTGCCCTTGCGTCCGTCCATCCATCCATTCATCTCCATCCATCTAACTATCCATCCATCTGTCTGTCCATCTATCCATCCATTCTTCCTCCGCCCTTGCATCCGGCCATCCAGCCATTCATCTCCATCCATCTATCCTTCATCTATCCATCTATCTATCCATCCATCTGTCTGTCTGTCCATCCATCCATCCATCCATTCTTCCTCCGCCCTTGCGTCCGTCCATCCATCCATTCATCTCCATCCATCTATCCATCTATCTATCCATCCATTCATCTGCCCATCCCTCCATCCACACGACCACCTTATCAAATCTACCCATCCTGAACCACTTCTCCTCGAAGCCATTCCTGTTTCTCCCTTGTCACAAACAACTAGAAGCATCCATGAAAGTATTGTTGATCTTTATTTTGGCTAAATCTACTTTTATCACAGAAGAGCAATTACGAAAGAAAGCGACAGGTACATCAATAATGTTCACATTTCAATGATACTGTCAGGAATGAATGATGTTAACCACATGGAGATGTTTGAAATGAAGATTGGCCTTGATTGAGGGAATTGGAGGACGTTTGTTCCGTTAAAAGATCAGTAATGTCATTTCTGAGTGGATCAAAGGTTAGCTGAGGAGTACTTTTGTCAGCCATAAGGTTGTGTGAGCTGGAAACGGATTGTCTGAAATGGTGGTGACAGTTGAAACCCTACAGACATCGAAAAAACTGAAACAATTAGATCTCCACTTGAGCGGCCTTCACCGATAGGTTAATGGCCCAATAGCTAGAAAGTAGAACTCGACTATATATCCCATTTGAGGTTGATATGAACATAATGGACTGAACAGCCTGTTTGAGTGATACATTTCACCCAAGTTTCTGTACATCTTTCATTGCAGGTTGTGTTATTTCCAATCGACATAGACTCACCCTACTGATTAAATGAAAAACATTTCTTCAGGGCAAAACTCATTCAAGACTTTTGCTGTGAACACTCACAACAGCTGTATAAAATGTTGGTTAGGCCACAGCTGGAGTACTGTGTACAGTACTGGTCGCCACATTATAGGAAGGAAGTGATTGCATTGAAGAATGTGCAGAGGAGATTCACCAGGATGTTGCCTGGGCTGGAACGCTTCAGCTTTGAAGAGACGCTGCTGAGGATGGGGTTGTTCTCCTCACAGCAAAAAAGACTGAGGGGGGACCAGATTGTAGTTTACAGAATTATGAAGGACATAGGTAGGGTAGATAGGAAAAAAAACTTTTCTCCACGGTAGTGGGGTCAATAACCAGGGGACATAGATTTCCAGTAATGTGCAGTGGATTTAGGGGAGATTTTGGAAATACATTATCATCCAGAGGGTCATGGGAATCTGGAACTCACTGTCTGAAAGGATGGTCGATGCGGGAACCTTCATAACATTTAAGAAACATTTCGATGAGCACTTGAAACGCCATAGCACACGCTGGGAGTTGGGATTCGACTAGATAGAGTAATAATGGCGGCACAGATGTGATGGACCGAATGGACCCTTTGGTGCAGTAAAACCCTCTCACTCTATAACAGGGCACGACATGGGCTGAAGAACATTAGCAAAAGGACTAGGCCATTTCCCTTTGGGCGTATCCCGGCCTTCAGTTGGGAATGTATTTGCTGGAATTCAGATGAATGGGGAATTATTTCATAGAAACCTAGAAATTCAGCAGAACTAGACAGGGTAGATGCTGGAAGGATGTTCCCGATGGTGGGTGTGTCCAGGACCAGGGGTCACAGTCTGAGAATACAGGGTAGACCATTTAGAACTGTGATGAAGAGACATTTTGTCACCTAAAGAGTGGTCGGCTTGTGAAATTCACTACCACAGAAAGCAATTGCCAAAATACTGCATGTTTTCAAGAAGCAGTTAGATATAGCGTTTGGAGCAAAATGTGTCAATTTATATGGGGGCAAAGGGGGATCAGGTTATTGAATTGGGTGTTGAGCCATGATCATGATGAATGGCGGAGCAGGCACGAAGGGCCGAATGGCCTCCTCCTACTTGTATTTTGCTATGTTTCACCGCTCATTTGCTTGTTTATTTCATTTACAGTTTTAACTCCTGAAGAGGAAGCAGGTAACCCAGCTCCCGTCGCCTTTACTCCGGGACTAAGACAGCATCCAATCTGAACCATGTGTTTTTGTTTTATTTATAATATCAAAATATCACCTTACCCTGACTCAAATCTGTTGAAATGGCCGTGCTTTGAAAATCGAAATTCTTATTCATCTTAAAGCTGAATCTCGGTCCCCAGGATAGCGGAAATATGTTTGTTGTGCAGTCAATTGGCTTGAACATGAATTGCGGAACGGAAAAAAAAATGACGAATTAGATCAGAACAATTTTCTATCAAACTGCACAGCATAAAATCTCATCAGTCCACAAGCAGCCCTCAGAAACATACACTCACTATCTCGCGCGCACACACACACTCACTCACTATCTCGCGCACACACACACACACACACACACAATCTCGCACACACACACTCACTATCTCGCACACACACACACACACACACACACTATCTCGCACACACACACTCACTATCTCGCACACACACACGCACACACACACAAACACAGACTCACACACACGTACTCACTCACTCGCTCACACGCACACACACACACTCTCTCAGACACACTCTCTCACTCACACACACACTCAGACACACACTCACTCAGACACACACTCACACGCACACAGACACACACACGCACACTCATTCCCTCGCTCACAGACATACACACACACACACACACTCTCACACACACACTCACACACACTCACTCACTCAGAGACACACACCCTCACTCACAGACACACACCCTCACACACAGACATTCACTCACACACACACACACTCACTTACACACACACACACTCGCTCACACGTACTCACTCACTCACTCACAGACACACACGCACACTCTCACACACAACGCACACTCTCACACACACGCACACTCACACGCACTCACACACTTACAGACACTCTCACTCACACACAGTCACTCACACACACACACTCTCACACACACTCACTCAGAGACACACACACTCATTTTGAGACACACAGTCACTCACACACACACACACTCTCTCAGACACACTCACTCACACACACACACTCACTCACACGGACTCTCATACACACGGTCTTTCATACACACTTACACACACACACTTACACACACACACTTACACACACACAAATTTACACTCGCTCACACGTGCTCACTCACTCCTCGCAGATGCACACGCACACTCTCACACTCACTCACACGCACACTCACACACAGACACTCACACAAACAGTCAATCACACACTCACTCACACACACTCATTCACACACACAGTCACTCACACACAGTCACTCACTCAGACACACACACCCTCATTCAGAGACACACACCCTCAATTTGAGACACACACTCTGACACACACACACTCTGACACACACACGCTCACACACTCGCTCACACACGCGCTCACACACTCGCTCACACATACTCACTCACTCTCACAGACACACACTCTCTGACGCACACACTCACTCACACACACACATTCACTCACACACACACTCACTCGGACTCACACACACACTCACTTACACACACACTCGTACACTCGCTCACACCTACTCACTCACTCGCTCACAGACACACACACTCACTCAGAACACACTCACTCAGACACACACTCACTCAGACACACACTCACTCAGACACACACTCACTCAGACACACACTCAGACACACACTCACTCAGACACACGCTCACTCAGAGACACACACTCACTCAGAGACACACACTCACTCACACACGCATACACTCTGGCTCACTCTCACACACACAGTCTCACACACACAGTCTCACACACACAGTCTCACACACACAGTCTCACACACAGTCTCACACACACACAGTCTCACACACACAGTCTCACACACACACAGTCTCACACACACACACAGTCTCACACACTCGCTCACAGACACACACACTCTCAGACACACACACACTCAGACACACACACCCTCACTCAGACACACACGCCCTCACTCAGACACACACACCCTCACTCAGACACACACACTCTCACTCAGACACACAAACACTGACTTTGAGACACACACTCACTCACACACACACACTCTGACACACACACTCACTCACTCACACATTCTCACTCACTCACTCACACACACACACACACTGTCTCACGGACACACTCACTCACACACACACATTCACTCACACTCACTCGGACTCACACACACTCACTTACACACACACTCATACACTCGCTCACACGTACTCACTCACTCACTGACACACATGCACACTTTCACACACACTCACACACACACACCCTTACAGACACTCTCACTCACACACAGTCACTCACACAGTCACTCACACACAGTCACTCACGCACACAGTCACTCACACAGTCACTCACACTCGCACTCTCTCACATACACACACTTACTCACACAGTCAGAGACACACACACTCACTCATACACACACACTCACTCACACACACACACTCATTCGCTCACAGACACACACACACACTCTGCCAAACACACTCACTCACTCACACATACACACATACACTCATACACACACAAACGCATACACACACTCACTCATTCGCTCACAGGGACATACACACTCTCTCTCAGACACACTCACACACACATACTCACTCACACACTCACACGGCCTCTCACACACACACACTCATACACTCGCTTACACGTACTCAATCACTCTCTCACAGACGCACACGCACACTCACACGCTAACACGCACACGCACACACCCACACTCGCACACACATACTAACAGACACACACATACTCTCACACACTCACTCACACACAGTCACTCACACACACCCTCACTCAGAGACACACACACTCACTTTGAGACACACACTCACTCACACACACACTCTGACACACACACATGCTCACACATACTCACTCACTCGCTCACAGACACACACTCTCACGGACACACTCACTCACACACACACATTCACTCACACACACACTCACTCGGACTCACACACACTCACTTACACACACACACTCATACACTCGCTCACTCGTACTCACTCACTCGCTGACAGACACACACACTCACAAACTTATAGAACATAGAACATAGAACAGTACAGCACAGAACAGGCCCTTCGGCCCTCAATGTTGTGCCGAGCCATGATCACCCTACACAAACCCACGTATCCACCCTATACCCGTAACCCAACAACCTCCCCTTAACCTTAATTTTATTAGGACACTACGGGCAATGGCCAATCCACCTAACCCGCACATCTTTGGACTGTGGGAGGAAACCGGAACACCCGGTGGAAACCCACGCACACAGGGGGAGGACGTGCAGACTCCACACAGACAGTGACCCAGCCGGGAATCGAACCTGGGACCCTGGAGCTGTGAAGCATTTATGCTAACCACCATGCTACCCTGCTGCACCTTACAGACTTACAGACACTTTCACTCACACACTCACTCAGACACACACTCACTCAGACACACACTCACTCAGACACACACTCACTCAGACACACTCGCTCACACACACACACACACACTTTGAGACGCCCACTCACACACACACATACTCACTCATACGCTCACAGACAAACACACACACTCATACACACACTCTCACGCACACACTCACTCACACACACTCTCTCTCTCACACACTCACTCTCTCACACACGCACACTCACTCACACATACTCACTCACCCGCTCGCAGGCGCACACACATACTCTCTCAGACACACTCACTCACACACACACTCACTAACACACACTCACTCACAAAACACACACACACTCACTCTCACTCACTCACCACACACACACTCATCACTCACACACTCGG
Organism: Scyliorhinus canicula; assembly: GCF_902713615.1. NCBI lineage: Eukaryota > Metazoa > Chordata > Chondrichthyes > Carcharhiniformes > Scyliorhinidae > Scyliorhinus > Scyliorhinus canicula. Next base: position 95,432,763 of record NC_052157.1, read on the forward strand.
TCACAGACACACTCACTCACACACGCACGCACACTCTCACACACACACACTGGCTCACACATACTCACTCATTCGCTCACAGACACGCACACACAATCTCTCACACACACTCACTCACTCACACACACTCGCGCACACATACTCACTAACTCGCTCACAGGCACACACACACTCTCTACCACACACTCACTCACACACACTCACTCACACATTCACTCACTCACCCACACTCACACTCGCTCATACATACTCAATCACTCACACTCACACTCATCACACTGATCACAAACACTCGCTCACAGACACACACACTCACTCTGTTGTAACCCACGGGAGGCAGGAGTTCCGTCACCACACCAATATTTATTTACAATAACGATATTACAGGTGCAGCTACAAACAGTGCTGCTAGCAGTCCAGTCAACTTAAGACTGGCTCACAAAGCCTACACAGGTGATTATATGGGCCCCCTCAATGAGCTATCGTTGAGGGAGCTCATACTCCAATTGGCCAACCAATAAAACCAATTGGAGTTCATTACACCCCTCCCCCCCCCCCCCCCCCCCCCCCCAACGTCCGAGGAATTCCTGCCAGCTGGAATTCCTCTGAGTTTCTTCCTGCTCGTCATGTCTGGGTCTGTCACCTCTGTGTCGTCCGCCGGGTCGTTCTCTGAAGTGGGCGGGGTGTACCTTATAGGTGCCCGTCTTTTCCTTGATGGCCTCCTTGGAAGTTGTTCTTCCTCCTCCTCGGGGAGAGGTATCGCGTCGGCCTCGTTGAGTGTGTCCATCTCCGAATCTGATGACTGGATGACGGGGTCTGGAGAAATTGCTCGGGGCTGGGGTGCGGGTATCCTTTCCGTCTGGGCTATCCCAGTTTGAGGCAGTCCTGCTTCGCCTGCCTCCACGTGTGGTTCCACTGCCCTTATTTGGTCTAGGTATTTCTTTAGCACCTTACCTCCTATTGAAACCTCATAGAATATGGGCCCTGTTTGGGACTCTACCGTGCCTTTGACCCACGTTGGTCCATTCCCATAATTCTTGGCCCAAACCGGTGCCCCCACCTGGAAATGTCTCTGCTGCCGACTATTATCATGCCCCCTGCGTTGGGCCTCCTGTTGTTTCTCCACTTTCCCCGTTAAATTTGGGAAAAGGAGACTCAGCCTCGTTCGCAGCCGCCTTCCCATTAAGAGTTCATCTGGCGGTATCCCCGTTGTGGAATGCGGTGTGCTCCTGTAATCAAACAGCCAGCGGGAGAGCTTTGTGTCTATTGATGCTGCCGGCTGCTTCTTGTGTCCCGCTTTAAGTGTTTGGACCGCTCTCTCTGCCAGGCCATTGGTCGCTGGATGGTAAGGGGCCGTTCTGATGTGACGGACTCCGTTTTCCTTCAGAAATTTTCCAAATTCCCCACTTGTGAAATCCGTTCCGTTGTCCGACACCAATACCTCTGGAAGTCCATGTGTTGCAAACGAGGCCCTGAGCTTTTCAATTGTCGATGCTGTGCTTCCCGTGTTTACCCGGTGGACGTCCTACCATTTGGAGTGGGCGTCCACTATCACCAAAAACATTGAGCTCATGAAAGGGCCGGCGTGGTCAATAAGCAGACGGGTCCACGGTCTGCCTGGCCATTCCCACGGGTGCAATGGCGCTGATGGTGGCACTCTTTGCCCCTGTTGGCACTCCTGGCACCGACGTACCAAGGCTGCTATGTCTGTGTCCAAACGTGGCCACCAAACGTAGCTTCGAGCTAGCATCTTAATTTTAGACACCCCTGGGTGTCCGTGATGTAACTCAGTTAAGTTTGCCTGACGGCCATGAGCTGGGACGATTACCCGGGCTCCCCATAATAGGATACCGTCTTCTACGGTTATTTGGTCCCTTCTGCTCCAGTATGGGTGCATCTGGGGCTCCACTGGTCTTTCCAGTTCCCCTGTTAGCAGTAAATGCTTCACCTTGGCTAAAACTGGGTCTTTTTGAGTCCACAACCGAATATGTTGTGCGTCTACTGGTAGAGTGTCCAAAAAATTTAGAGTCATTACTGTCTCCTCTACTTTTGGTATTTGCGGCGGAGTGTCCGGGAGGGGAAGTCTGCTCAAAGCATCTGCATGTGGTACTCGCGTTCCCGGTCTGTGCTCCAGAACGTATCTATATGCCGCTAGCAGCAACGCCCAGCGTTGGATTCTAGCTGATGCATCGGGGGAATTGACTTGTCTTCTTTTAATAACCCTAATAACGGCTTATGGTCCGTCACTATGGTGAATTTCCGCCCGTACAGACTCTGGTGAAATCATTTTACTGTGAATATCACCGCCAGTCCTTCCTTCTCGATTTGGGCGTACTTCATCTCAGCCATCGCCAAGGTCCTCGAAGCATAGGCTATTGGCCGTTCTTCCCCATTCCTTGCTCTATGGGCTAAGACGGCTCCTACCCCGTAGGGGTTGCATCACAAGTGACCACCAACTCCTTCCTTGGGTCATAATGCTCTAGGACATTTTTGGATGACACCTGTTCCGTCCCTAAATGCTCGGTTTTGGTGGGTGGACCATTTCCATCATTTCCCCTTTTTTAGTAGGTGGTAGAGGAGTTCTAGGATGGACTCCCTATTTTCAATAAATTTTCCATAATAGGTTACCAACCCTAGAAATGATCGTAACACCTGGACCGTGGTGGGAGCTGGGGCTTCTTTTATTGCCCTTCCTCTGTCTTCTAATGGATGTAAGCCTGAATCGTCTACTTTATATCCCAGGTACGTCAGTTGTGGGGCCTGAAAAACACATTTTTCCCTTTTTAGCCGTACGCCTGACTTTGCGAAACGCCTGAGCACTTTCCCCAGGTTCCTTAAGTGTTCCCTGTTTGTCCTACCCGTGATTAAGACATCGTCCAAATAAATCGCCACCTGCGGTAGTCCCTGCAGAATATTTTCCATCGTACGCTGGAATATAGCGCAGGCTGATGACACTCCAAAAGGTAGCCTAGTATAACGAAAAAGGCCCTTCAGGGTGTTGATCGTAGCGAACTCCTGGGAGCCCTTGTCCAGTTTTAACTGGTGGTAGGCGTGGCTCATGTCTAGTTTCGTGAACAAAAGCCCACCTGCCAATTTGGCATATAGGTCGTCTATTTTCGGGATTGGGTATTTGTCCAGCAGTGCGTATTTGTTTACTGTCTGTTTGAAATCTCCACAGAGACGTATCGAGCTGCCTGGCTTCAAAATTGGTAACACCGGCGCTGCCCATTCCGAGAACTGTACTGTCTGATAATGCCGTCGCGCCGTAACCTTTCTATTTCGTCATCTACTTTCTTTCTTAATGCAAATGGTACCGGCCTGGCCTGACAAAATTTCGGAAGGGCTTCTGGGTCCATGTGCAAAGTTGCTTTGGCACCTATGATTTCCCCCAAACCTTCCTGGAAGACCTCCGGGTATTTTTGGAGTACTCCACTCAACTTCCGCTTCCACTCTGGAAAATTTTCATCCAATCTAATTTTAGGTCTTTCAGCCAGTTCCATCCAATTAAGCTCGGTCCGGAGCCCTCTACTATCGTCAACGATAATCTGAGCAATTGTTTCTCATATTCCACAGGTACATGAGTCGTGCCTAGAACTTCCAGGGGTTCCGCCGTGTAGGTTTTAAGTTTCGTCGATGTTTTTGTTCGGGTTAGTGGCTGGAGACCATCTTTAATTTTTCTAAATGCTGCCGCTCCCATTACTGATACGGCCGAACCCGTGTCTATTTCCATTATTGTCGGCCGCCCGTTCACCCGTGGGGTAATCCTAATGGGTTCTGCTTTCTTCGTTGTAATATTATATAACTGTTCCCGTTCGGAGCAGGATGAGGCGTCTAGATTGTGTACTTCCCTGCGTCCCCACCTGCTATTCCCCTTTTGCCACCTCCTTCTAGGGTTTCTGTCGTTGTTACCCCCACTCTGTCTGGTGCCAGAAACGGTCCTTCTCTGTTGGGGGAGCCTCAGCCGGTACTTCCCTCTGTCTCCAATTAGTCCAGGCAGACTTGGGGGGCAGTTCTGGGGTTTTCCTTTTTCCCTCTATTCCTCAGGTTTTTCCTGAGAGCGGCTATCTGGTAGCAGGACCCGTTGTGGTAGTCCCTCTCACAGGTATCTACCTCCATTGGCGTGCCTTGTAGTTCCTGCGCCCCACTTACTGCCTTTTCTAGGGACAGTGCGAGCTGTAACGGCTGCCTGCAGTCTAGCTCCGTTTCCGCCAACAGGCGTTTCTGTATTGTGAGGTCGTTTATACCACACACTAACCGGTCCTGAAGCATTTCATTTAGCGTCGGGCCGAACTCACATTTTTCCGCCAGCCTTCTCAGGCGGGTCAAGAAATTCGTGACTGACTCCCTGTCTTCCCGCTTCGCTA